>NW_017306900.1:787363-838526 GCF_000935625.1 Nanorana parkeri | reverse complement strand
TCATACAAGCGATCCGCCGGCTCTATAGCCGGCGGATCGCTTGTATATTAACGGGCGGATGTAACAGGACGTGTATACACGCCCAGTTACATCCAAGAAGCTCCCGGCAGGCCGTGTATACACAGCGGCTGGCCGGGAGGTAGTTAATAAAAATAGCAGTAAATATGTCCCTTCTTTCCCTGGCTGTCCCCATAAAAAGACTATGGACACCAGGGGACCGAGCTTTCTCTCGTTAACATACAATGCTTCTAGATCTTTAACTGTTTGTTAGTAAAGATAATTTTCAAATCTACACTGCCTGGCCAGAAGTTACACGATCTAATATTTAATTGGACCGATTTTAGCTTTGATTACGGCACACATTTGCCATGCCTTCATTTCAATAAGCATATGCAAAGTTACAACATTTATTTCCATCCAGAGTTCCATTATTTTTACCAAGATCTTATAGCGGCGATGGAAGAGTCAGACCACTGCAAAAAGTCTTCTCAAGCACATCCCAAAGATTCTCAATGGATTGGCCAAAGGTTTGGCCAATCCATGTTTGAAAATGATGTCTCATGCTCCCTGAACCACAATTTCACAATTTGAGTCCGATGAATCCTGGCATTGTCATCTTGGAATATGCCCGTGTCATCAGGGAAGAAAAAATCCATGGATGGAAAAACTGGTCATTCAGTATCTTCAGGTAGGCAGCTGACCTTATATTTTAGGCACATAACATTGCTGAACCTAGACCTGAACAGCTGAAGCAAACACAGATCATGACACTTCCCAAAATCCAGGTAGGAACTTTTTTTGACCAGGCAGTGTAGTTTACAACTGATAATAAGATCTGCCAGTAGAGTACATACAGAGTTCATTATGGTACTTTCCCTAGCCCCCTTGCACTCCAGAGGAAAACCAGAGGAAATTTCAGTTTATAGAAAACAAGTAATATGAGAAAACAATATGTAAGCAGCAACTTTGACATTTTTTTTGCTGTAAAAGTTGAAATACACTTTAAATTATTTCTGTATACCTGAGGAAGGCTGAGTGGTTGTGCATTATCTGGGTGTTCAGTCTCTTCTTTTGATGGATGTACTCTGAAGATTGATTATTTTGTTACTTGCTTTACAAAAAAAGATTTCCTGAGAGGTGGATTTACATAAACTGTTGTGCTGAACTGGTACTGCATGTAAAATGGAAACAATTCCTATAAAACAATATTGATACTGCATCCATTTCTTTAGGTACAATTTTGTGCTCAGATTATGAGCTCTCCATAGGGTTCAATGAATATCGCAGAGTACATGTATGGACCCAGTTAAGAACATTTTGATAAAGTGACTGTGCAATGCCTGACACGCAACCAAGGTCTCGGTGACATGTGACTGGGAGTGGAGGTATCAAAAAGCCTGCAAAGAGCTTATGCCGATAGCACCTTGTGAGTGCCTGCTCACGGTTTGACCCAAGGAGTCAGGCCTGGGCATGCGTATCTGTGCAGATGCACACGTGTGAGCTTGCGTGTGCGCGCATGCACACGTGTTACAGATTCTGGCACCAGACAGGTTATTAAAACTGTGTCTCCTTTGTACTCTATGCTGGGTGATTGTCAGCTTTCTGCTATCAAGCTCCAGCTTTCCGTTCCTGCACTCCTGTTGTTGACCTGGCTAATCCCGACCCTTCAGCTGTTCTCCTTTACCCCTAACCCTGGATTGTTCCTGACATTTCTTCTGCCTGCTGTTCTTGTACCATGCTGTCCTCATGGTATTGACTTTGTTCTTCTCTTCAACTACAATTTCGTATTCTGCTCCTGATCTCGCTACCACCTGATCTGCATTCCAGACGTGCATCTCCTGTGTTGTCTGCTGCTCTTCAGTCAACATCCGAGACTGCTCTTCTGCCACCAGTCTTCAGGCGCTGGTGCCCATCTGTGCCCTGAGTTCCCTGTTCCATTACCCAGGGGTCTCGGGACTGGAGTTGCAAAAGAGGCTCCATCGTCACCTCAAGCTTTGAAAGGTACGTGACAGGAGGGCTTAGGATATATTAAGCAAAAGACACTGCGCTATCCCCAATAATTTCTATAAACCTCTAAGTGCATACACTTTGTGACAATTAATACATACAAAATGTTCACTACAACTAATATATAGTCCATATAGAAATATTCCCAAGAATGATGTGATCCAAAATGAGTGTGATAAAGTCATTGTGTTCACTTTCTTTATATTACATCAGTGAGTGAAATAATCATTGCATATAAAGTTCCACAATCTCTCGTGACTTCTGTGCTTCAATTCATCGTCAATTAATCACAAGTGATCCACCTTCAGGTGCACAAACACTAGCACACTCACCAGATAATTCTGACCACTCAGGGGTCTATAAACGCTCTGCACACTTTAATGGTGTCCAATGTCTCCCTCTCCACTGAATCACCTCTCCACTGAATCACCAAACAGCTGAAAAGGATGAGTCTGCTCGATGTCTCTCCCAAAACGCTCTTATCCGCTCAAAATAGAAAACCAAGATCGCACATAGTATAAAACTGCTAGATGATAGTTTATTCATAAAAATCAGAACACTTACATTTAAAAGGGGTTTTCAGCGCTGTAGAAAAATAAAATTGGCTTGCATGAGCTCAGCTCTGTCTCCTCCATTCCATACACCAGCGTCAGCGTGTATCTCCTCCCCTACGCATTTCGTCCAATGGACTTTCTCAAGGGTAGCATACACGCTGACTCTATCTCTATCTAGGAGATAGAGTCAGCGTGTATGCTACCCTTAAGAAAGTCCATTGGATGAAATGCATAGGGTGGGGCTACACATTCAGAGATCGTTTCTTTATTTTAAGTTGTTCTCTGTACTGATAATTGTTCTGGGGTGCAAGGGGTGCTGGGCAGGATATTGTTCACATAATTAACCCTGTCTGTACTGTGCTGGCAGATCCCAATACTAGTTGTAAACTAGATTTAAACACTGTCTGTCCTAATAAGGGGTTAAAGATCTAGAATGGTTGTATCTTAATGAGAGGAAGCTCAGTCTGTTCCAAATCTTTTAATAGGGAGAGTCAGAGTTTGCTGTTACTGAAATAGATAGATAAGCTTGCAAGGTCCTTCTACACAGATACATCTAAAAGGAAAGAAATATGTATTTAAACATATTTTTAGAAATGATGTGCAAATAGGAACACATAACCGACATATAGTGGGGTTTTCTCAAATTTGACTGCAAAAGTGGAAAAATACATTAACCAGTTGACATCCGCGATGTTAAACCCCCTTCCCATCCAGGCCATTTTTCCGTATTCAGCGCTGCGGTACTATGACTGACATTTATTCCGTCATGCAACGCTGTACTGAAATTAATTTTATACCCTTTTTTGGGGACAGATAGAGCTTTCTTTTGGTGGTATTTATTCACCACTGGGGTTTTTATTTTTTACTATATTAAGGAAAAATTACCGAAATTTAAAAAATAAACAGTTTCCCCTATATTAAATGATAAAACATTTATTATTACCCATTTTTTTGGTAAAATATAAAAGACGGGGTCACGTTGGGTAAAAAGACACCAAACATGTCAAGCCTTAAAATTCCATGCGCGCGCGAAACCGCAAAAAACGGCCATAGGCGACGCTTTAAAAGCTGTTACAGCTCATCAGTTTAGTGTTATCAGTGATTGATGGCCCTAAAATGATTGCTCTCACTGCGACGTTCGCGGCGATATGTAACATGTGTAGCACAATTGTCGTTTTTGCGCGCTGGGGCACCGGACGCGTATTTACGTTTATAGGTGCGTAAACGTGGGGGAGTTAAACATTGGGGGGGGTTTCACTTTTTTTATATGTGACTTTTATTTTATTTTACTTTTTTATATGTTACTTTTTTTTATTTTTTTGCACTTATTGTTATTGCTATTATATAGGGGGATAACAATCCCCCTATATAATAGCAAAGGCACACTGACAGGTCCTCTTTATGGAGATATTAGGGGTCTCAAGGACCCCTAATGTCACCTGTGGACCCCAAAAGAAGCTGATGAAGCAGAGATCTGCTTCACCAGCTTCTTTTCTCTGGCTATAGCAGCCAGATGACTGACAGGTGAATGCGGAAGTGATGTAACACACATCACTTCTGCATTCACAGCCCGGAGGGAGCTCAGCAAGGGCAAAAAAACGGCGGCTGGGGGGGGGGGCGGAAAAACAAGCACATATAGACGATCGGCGGGCTATGGAGCCGCCGATCGTCTATATGTGAAACACCCGGTAACGGGTGTTTGCATTGGTCGGGTCTTTTCTCCCATTGCGTGCCTGCTAGGGGGCGCGCGCGAGCAGAAAAAAAATGCCAATGCTGCAGTGCCGTCCGTCCGTTTTTTTACAACGGGCGGACGGCAAGTGGTTAAAGTATGTACCTACACTTCATACATTACAGCAGTTTCATCGTTAAGCTAGAGTGACAGAGTCCCTTTAAGGAATATCTTCCATGAGTTTAGTTCAGTTCTAAAAAGTTGACTTTTGTTTTTGCAAACCTTTACCTCTATTCTTTGAATATTTTTAGATGTCCATTATACCCCCTACAGTTCAGCAAAGGTTGAGTATTTAGTGTAAATAAATAAGAGAATACACATAACAATAAACAACAATAAAATGCTGCCATCAACCTGTCTCAAAGTTCAAAATAAAATCAATAGTCTGCTCATCTACAGCTAGGAATGAATATGGCATTTCTTACTTTACTTTTTTGAGTGTTTTTGACCTTTATGAATTCACCTATTGCTTAACCTTTCTCGTTTATATATGAGGTTATCAGGTTATCAACTGTTTACAGATAAATTATGCATTCTTCACCAGCAGCGCCCGTATTTATGCTCCATTTGAATTGTACATCATATGGCCTTTCTTTAAAAGGTTCCACTAATGTAGAATCACAAATTGAATCAACACTTCAACAGTATTCCAGCTGAAGCTTTTCTTTTCGTCTTCCATTCACTAGTCATGAAATTTTGATAGACATTGGCCTTCACTCGGCATTTGTATGTCAAAGAAATAAAGCTTTTCTTTCTCTGAATAAAATTATTTAAACGAGCAACCTTTGGGACTGTGGCTTCAATTTATTGTTATCATGCTGACTGGCAACAACAAGAGAAGAATATAATTTATCCAAATTGCTAGTGAATAGAATTCCTTTTAGAATTTTTACATATAAGATATTTATTGTTCTTATGTCATTTTCTTTCACTGTGTTTTATTTTTGTAATTTGTATTTCTATACTTCCCACTTTTGCATTGAAGCTTAAAGCAGCTGATAACACTCTTTGAATGTCAGCTACCCGGCACGGATGGGTTTTACTGCTGCTTGCTGTGCTTTTACTGATTAGCTAATTTTGCTATTGGCAAGGTCCATACACACACTAGTTAACATTTGATGTATGCATTTTCTTAAAACAGACCTACAGGCATATTGACTCAACATTTAAGTGTTATATCCCACATTCATTTTCTACCTACATCTATACTACAGGGGTCTTCACTTTTACTATTCAGCACCATCATCCCCTGCAGAAAATGGGGCTGTTATACCACTCTTTCAGAGCCTGCAGACTGGACAGTAAAAGAGCCTCAACAGAGTAATGTGGTCATTCTTGTGTTTTTTTCAACCTGTAAGCAAGTTCCCATTTTAAGAGTGAAAGCATTGGTTAATGAGGTAGTGCCTAAGAAATTATTCCAATTGGAAACTAGGTGGATTTACCATCTCAATGCCACTCAACATCTAAGTCTCAGTAATGTAATCGGCTTTGCTTGTTTTTTGGATGGTACTCCAAAAAAACAAGCGAAATTTGCTGTGAATGGATAAATGGATTATTTGTGGTAATGTATAAAGGTGCTTGACAGGTGTGTTTTGGACATACCCTTCTGAGGAAGCAGTTTGTAACAGTGAAAGCCGATAAGGCAGAATTTGTTTCTAACAAGCAGAATGCCCACTTTTAATGCCCGATTACCACCATTCGATTTCCCACTCTTGTGTGAGGTGGTAAGGGACTTTCATTCATCACGATATAGCAGCTAAGACATTGGGATTAGTGTGGCAACATTTAAACTATGTGGAGGATAATAACAGGTGTTGACACCTGTAAATCATTGAGAACACATTCTCAAATTGCCTAATCTGCTGCCTTAAGGTGCCCATACACCTTACAATTATCTGCAGATTTTCTGTGGTCAGATGGAAAAAGTGCAACAGATTGGCCAAGGTGGAGATGACTCCATCCACACAGTTAAGTGTAGATGGGGGAATCTGTTGCACCTTTTCTATCTGACCACAGAAAATCTGCAGATAATTGTAAGGTGCATGGCCAGCTTTACAGGGCTCCAAAAAGAGGGCTTACTGGAAGTAAGCAATGAATGTATATGGTTACTCCAGGTACCTACCAAGTTGTTGTATGATCATTAGCTGCCTGACTGTATGGTGTTTGCGGAATAAAACAGCCCAGGAGATCGATTGTTGGATCCAAATTTAATGAGAATTTCACTGGACGATTGCAAAGTTGTTTACTTGGTCTACAAATGATATTCCGCTCATCACTGTCAATGCTTGCTTTATTTAACCAGCATAGCACAAGGCGCACTTGTTGGATAAAGCAATATTCCTTGTGAATGTTTAAAGAATGATTAATTAAAAATATGTAGTGCATCCACCTTTCTATGAGGATACCTGGGGCATACAATATTTGGTATTGAAAGAACACAGTTCATTATCGTAGAACCATAATCTAATGTGCTCACTTACCATCACTCATACTTGGAAAGAGTGATACAAGTGATACAACTTTAATACTTTACAAATACTATATAGATACAGTTTAGATGATACATTTGTGTGTATCGATTCGATCTTGTGACAGGGCTTGATTTGGCTTTGCAATATGCCTTTACTGGGATCTCTTTTGAAATGTGCTTTGAAAGATTGTGCAATGAATCAAAGTTTATTATTGATTGAGAGGGGCCCCACTATAAATTTGTATCTTGTTTGTTTATTTGTATAGAGTATGTGTATCGGCTATTCATGATTTTCTCTAGATATTTTAAATGAATAAAGAGTTTATACACTGGAAGTCCCTTCTTTTTTCTTCAACCCATTGGAATTAAGGTAGAGCCAAATTAGTTATCTTTATTGCCCGCCTATTGTGCAAGAGCAAGAGATGGTATGCAACTAATATACAGAAAAAAAAGATTTAAGGTTTTTATGCTAGCAGTATTTAGAAACACATGGATGAAGCTTATCTCTAATGTCATGTTTAATACAATGATGATGCTATAGACAATCACAAATTATAATCAAATTCCAAAATATGCAAAATACTATACTGTATCTTAGAAATGTGGTATTTTATTCATCTCCGGGTTGGTTTTGGGTGTTACATATACAAGGAAGAATATATAATCCTTATTAAATGTACTTCACAGAATAAAAAAATAAGAGTTATGAGTCATCCAAATAAACCTAATTTCCTTAGCACACGATGAACTTACTGTTTTACCTTATTTACAAACATCCACTTTGTAAAGTAAACATTTACTCTGCTAGATGAACAGCCTCTATCCCTTTATTAAATTTACCTGACTATGTGCTGAGGAGTAATGCAACTCAAATGTGCAAGTATGAACATTGTAGGACATTTATAGAAAAATCTGATCATATAGGCAATGGAATGTAAAATTCTGTAAGGTGTGACATTTGTAAGTAAGGACATCACAGTGTTTATCAATGACCACTGTCCATTATGTTATTAAATGGACACACTACACCAGAGGAACTATTGATATTTGAAGAAGAACCCCAGGAACAAGCAAAGCACTCTAGAGCCTTGCAAAAATGATAGGCTTCCATATACAAAAACAAGTCAACTAATTTTGTGGTTGACTTATATATTTTTAAGGTTTCCTATTGCCATAACTTGCCTCGTATGTATGAAGTGCTTTGCATTTCCTTACTTCCTCATAGCTGAGTAATGTATAGCTGAGCACTATATAACTGTTGCTGACCAGCAAAAGAGTTATTCTGCCTCTGCTTTACTCTGCTCTAGCATCAACATCATCATCATCTTCACTTTAATCATAATTAATGTATGTATGTGCTTATTTAAAAAACTTTAAAAAGTACCGTATTTTTTCGTGTATAAGACGCTACTTTTTCATAAAAATCTTTATCTAAAAATAGAGGTGCGTCTTATACATGGGGGCCGCGGTTTTTAAAAGTGCTGATACCACTGAAAACTAGCCTCACGGAGTGCAGAGACAAGATAACAGTTCTCCTCCAGTCATAAATCTTTTGAACCTGACGTGAGCTGTTGCTGGGGAGATCGTGTAGGCAGTGCCCAGAGCGGTAACTTCGGAGCATTCTGTGACCATAAAAATGTCAGAAAGTGAAAAACAACCTGTAAACTCTCTAAACTCATGGTATGGTGTCAAACAAGAGGTGATTGTGAAGTCCTTCAAGAAATGTGGAACCAGCAAAGCCATGGACGGAACTGAGGATGATCTTGTATATACAGGTGAAACTCGAATAATTAGAATATCGTGCAAAGTTCATTTATTTCACTAATGCAACTTAAAAGGTGAAACTAATATGTGAGATAGACTCATTACATGCAAAGCAAGATAATTCAAGCCGTGATTTGTCATAATTGTGATGATTATGGCTTACAGCTCATGAAAACCCCAAGAACCCCAAATCCACAACCTCAAAAAAGTAGATTATTACATGCAATCAATAAAACAAGGATTGTACATAGAACAATATCGGACCTCTGAAAAGTACAAGCATGCATATGTACTCAGTACTTGGTTTGGGCCCCTTTTGCAGCACTTACTGCAATTACTTTTGCACGATATTCTAATTATTCGAGTTTCACCTGTATAGACAGTGACTCAGCAGACAGCAGTGATGCAGCAGAAGTTGAAGAAACTGATATGTTTGAAGCTAAAAGTGATGACGAAACCAGTGATGCAACAGAGGCTGAATAAAGTGATTGGCAAGTAAGTGTGATGCATAATATCATTTAAAATATTGATTTCTGAATTTTGGGTAAGAAAAGTTGGGGGCGTCTTATACATGGGGGCGTCTTATAGACGGAAAAATACGGTACTGCTTATCTACTTGTGCATGTTTTACATATTTTAAAACATTTCGTTTACATTTGCTATTTTACATTTTTCATTATTGGTAAATATTTTTTTCTTTGAGCAAGATGCATTCACTTATGAAATAATTACTGTTTAGAATTCATAGCACATTGTTTTTTTCATTAGACTGAACAAAATACATCACTGTGATGGGTAATAAACGCTTTACTCAAATAGCTGGTTTTTACTTTCCTTTGCATTATGGTTTTCTGTCTAGAAAATTCATTGAGTTATTTTCTTCATTAGGGCTTGCTGAGTCAGGTCGGTACTCTGAAAAAGCATCTAATTAGTTTCTAGAGCCCCTGGTTATAAATAGCATCTACTAACAGTCATCATTGCCAGTCCTGTTCAAGAAATATGGCTTGTTTAATCAACATTGCTAGTTAGCTGTTTGACCGTCTTAATAGAAATTAAGTAACTTCCCACTGACTGTTTTCAATTTAAGTCAAAAAGCTTGCAGATTTGCAAATGCTTATATCATGTCTCTAATGGTGGTTGTGTTTGAAGACAGAAGGGAGACACCTTTGCTCTTTAGTAAAAGCTCTTCCATATTCAGAGTACAAAAGCTGGAGAGACAACAAGCAAATGGAACACCTTTATGGAAAACCTTTATTAGAGGTGTTACAGAAGCACATTTCAGCTCTCTTTTCTGCTCAAAAAAGTGTCTATATAGCCAAAACTATAGGAAGGGTTAGACACCTGTCAGCTGGTTCTTTTTTTTGCTGTCTGTGTCCCATTGGGAGGATTTCTGTTTGTGTCTGTCTCATAGATGCAACATAAATTAAGGGGAAATATCTAAAATGTAAGAAAATCTTCTTACAAGCTGTCCCTTGAATCTCTTATTTAGGTGGAAACTCCAAAATTGTGGATTACCCATCATTTTCTGTCTTGGTGACAATGATCCCCAGAACAAATACATATGGTAAATTCCCTCAAAGGTAACAGAGCCAACAATACAAACTTCACAATGGTTCTAATTCTTCTCTACTCTATTCACAATAAAGTTTTGGATACACATAAACCTTAACACTAAATGTATATACATACTCATATGAGCATTATTATTCCTTTGGTATAAATTATTTTTCCATTGAGTCTTTTATTTGATACCAGCAGTGCTATATTATGATCATATCATGTTTTTAAAACAACAAGCCTTTTCTCTACGATATTGAGTCCTCTGACAAAGAGCACTTTAAATCTGGAAAATTGTGCTGAGAAACTATGGTGGTGTAGTATGCCACCAGCCCACAATAGGCAAATCTTACAACTTGACAGAGGACATTACCCAATAATGAGGTACAAAAATGCACGCAGTATGACATTTTTAGAACTGGAAATAGCTTTAGATAATGTATTATTTGGTAAAGTATTAGTTCCTCAGAAATCATTCCAGATAAAAGAAATATGAGAAGGGGTATAAGGAAAAAGAATGAAAGAAACTGTCTTCAGTTTATATAATGAAACTGTGATCAGGACACAACATGGGGTCAAAGAACAATTGAGGCTGTTAACTGGAATTTTAAAAATGTTATGATCTTTTTATAAATTCTCTTTATATTAGTTACATGTAAGGCAGCAGTGCATAGCTAATCCAAACATTCTAAATATTAACAACCACTTATAAAGCCATCCATAACTCTGCCCCTGGATACATCTCAAAGCTTGTCTCAAAATATCACCCTAACCATCCCCCCTGCTCCTCCCAAGACCTCCTGCTTTCTAGCTCCCTTGTCAACTCCTCCCATGCTTATCCTCCAGAACTTCTGTAGAGTCTCTCCCATCCTCTGGAACTCTTTACCCTAACCTGTCCGTCTATTTCCCGCCCTCACTGCCTTTAGGCGATCCCTAAAGTCTCATCTCTTCAGTGAAGCCTATCCCACCTCAACCTAACTACTGAACCATCACATTCCCAAACAATTCATCCCCACACAGCACACCCACTGGCCCCTCCCTTTTAGATTGTAAGCCCTCACCGCCAGGGCCCTCATTACTATCTTGTCTTGAATTGAATTGTAATATCTTCCTTATATTGTAAAGCACTGCGCAAACTGTTGGCGCTATATAAATCCTGTATAATAATAATAATACAACAGGATAGAAAGAAACCATGGTGGGTGAGGGACTGAATTAGCCAGATGAAGTGCTTGAAGCAATTAAGTGTCTGGAGCACTTATGAGTTCTTATTGGCATGTTCATGGGTAAAGCCCTAGTAGTGTATCATCGAAAAACCCTAACACAGTTATACCGTCACACATACAGTTTTTAGGACCTTATTTTAGGTAGAGCCCAAAAATAAATAGGCTGAGTTTTCTCAGAATGAGTGCCCTGTCTAAGTGGTACTGGTTGATAAGAATGCATCACTGGTAGATAGTCTGTGGCCATTAACCACTTTTCTAGGTACTAACTTCATTTAAAAAATTGGGTTCAATTGCTTTTCATTTAATGAAAAATGGCTTAAAGACTCACTTTCATCTCATAATACTGTATTTGTCTCCATCATTTATGTTAAAACATTATAAGTCTGTAACTTTACATTTAACTACATTGTGTTCTGTTTGACCTTAAAAGCACAGTGAGCCATTTGCATGGGAAACTGCATGTTTTGTTAAATGAAAAACTGAAAGTGTTTTGGCAAATGGCAGACTTTTTCTCCCAGGTGTATTTTTTACTAAAACTAAAAATGATGCATTTAAACTGCTGGAAATTGTGCATAGAGTACTATGTAGGGTATAATAAAAATACTGAAGAAATGATATACTATATTTATGACTATAAAAGTAGAAGAACATTTTTAAAAAACTTTGGCAGAATTTTAAAGGTAAGGTGGAAGTACTTTATTTTTCAAACTGAAGCCCAGCACTTGCATTTGTTTTCAACATTCACACCTGCTCTGTTTTGTATATGTTATTGCCAATGCACGGGATATAAAGGCACACATCCAAACTTGGCGGCTAGATACTTCTAGCCCTTTCCAGCAGGTGTTGTTTTGGAACACAGGAAACTGAATTATAATGCTGCATTGTGAGATTACACTATCCATTGTATCCACCCACAGAACTCTAATGGGCTCCACGGAAAAAAAAACTTGGACTGCTGTTTAACACGGAATATACTATATTCTGGCAGTGTGTGTTTGTAGTGATTATATAACAAAGTTCAAACAATGTAAAACCAAAAACAGGGCCAAATTGCTAAAATTATTGCAAAATAATCCATGGCTGAGCTGCCTCATAATTGCCCTGTATTACAATACATTGAAAATTTTAGGGAAAATTATAAACCTCCACAAACAACAGAGATAAAAAAAACTCCATACAAGTATTTTATTTTCTAGAAGTTGTCAAATCCAGTGCTGATGGTACCTTGATCCTAAGCACTGATATATGTGTGTTTTTTCTTTTTGTGTGTGTGAGTATGTGTGTATATGTCTAGGTCATGTGGGAAAGCATAACATAATGAACTTTAAAGATGATGAGCAGCAGAAGACCATGCTAGACTTCATGTAATGTCAGCTAAGAAAAGAAGACTGCTGTGAGCAAGGGATCACCAAAATCAGACAATTAAAGCTTGAAAATGTTTTCCTTTTTGATGTTTGCTAGTTAATAGTAAAAAAAGGCAAATACAGCTAAGAGTATGCATTTTTGTGGATTGGAGAGTTTTTCGCTGTGGCATTAGAACCACCCCAGAGAGAACTTCTTTTCAGTCTACTGCCTGTGTCATGGATTTTGGGCTGCTGGGGAGCTTTTCAATATTAAAAGGGAAGAATTAACAGGCTATACCTCTAGCTTTGTCAAGAATATACTAAAAAGCTAAATATAAAGAAACTTGTGATAGGGTTGTCTGAAAATAAAATAACAATTTTAATAATCCAGCTAGGTTAATAAAATACATACATCTGAATTTCTCTAGAAACAGCAGAAAAAGACTGCTCAGACGAAGCCATATAAATGAAACTCATTAGTAGGATGATAGTGGTGTGTGTAAGGACCCAGAGGCAAATTCCCTTTGCTGTTCCCCTGTAATGTTTGATATCTGCTGGATCATCCTGCAGAATCTCTACGAGTGCACCATTAAAGCATTACCTGGCTTGCAACTCCTTTCATGTGGTCTGCTTTCTGACAAGCTTATGTAAAACCACTCTTTTTTTGAATCAAGTGTAATTCCAGAGGCGGAAAGATTGACCATATATACTGCCTTATATAGACTGAGGCAAAGATTAATATGAGACTCCTCATATAGATGTATGATAATTAATTATTACATGCACCATATATCTACAGATGCTTAGGACTTCTTTTTGCATTAACACCTTTCAGTAACACACACATATACATATATACTTTATTACCAAAAGTATTGGGACACCCCTCTAAATCATTGAATTCTCATGTTCCAATCACCCCCATGGCCACAGGTGTATAAAATCAAGCACCTAGGCATGCAGACTGCTTCTACAAACATTTGTGAAAGAATGGGTCGCTCTCAGGAGCTCAGTGAATTCATGCGTGGTACCCTGATAGGTTGCCACCTGTGCAAAAAGTCCATCCGTGAAATATCCTTGCTACTAAATATTCCACGGTCAACTGTTAGTGGTATTATAAGAAAGTGGAAGCAACTGGGAACCACAGCAACTCAGCCATGAAGTAGTAGGCCACGTAAAATGGCAGAGCGGGGTCAATGCATGCTGAAGCATACAGTGCGCAGAAGTCGCCAACTGTCTGCAGAGTCAATAGCTACAGACCCCCAAACTTCGTGTGGCCTTCAGATTGGCACAACAACCATGCGTAGAGAGCTTCATGGAATGGTTTTCCATGGCCGAGCAGCTGCATCCAAGCCTTACATCACCAAGTGCTATGCAAAGTGTCAGATGCAGCGGTGTAAAGCATGCCGCCACTGGACTCTAGAGAAGTGGAGAAATGTTCTGTGGAGTGACAAACCACACTTCTCTGTGTGGCAATCAGATGGACGTGTCTGGGTATGGCGGTTGCCAGGAGAACGGTACTTGCCTGACTGCATTGTGCCAAGTGTAAAGTTTGGTGGAGAGGGGATTATGGTGTGGGGTTGTTTTTCAGGGGTTGAGCCCTTAGTTCCAGTGAAGGGAACTCTTAAGGGATCAGCATACCAAGACATTTTGGACAATTTCATGATCCCAACTTTGTGGGAAGAGTTTGGGGATGGCCCCTTCCTGTTCCAACATGACTGCGCACCAGTGCACAAAGCAAGCTCCATAAAGACATGGATGATTGAGTTTGGGGTGGGGGAACCTGACTGGCCTGCACAGAGTCCTGACCGCAATCCGATAGAACTTTTGGATGAATTAGAGCGGAGACTGCGAGCCAGGCCTTCTCGTCCAACATCAGTACCTGACCTCACAAATGTTCTTCTGGAAGAATGGTCAAACATTCCCATAGACACACTCCTAAACCTTGTGGACGCCTTCCCAGAAGAGTTGAAGCTGTTATAGCTGCAAAGGGTGGGCCAGCTCACGGACTAAGACTGGGATGCCATTAAAGTGCATGTGCATGTAAAGGCAGGTGCCCCAATACTTTTGGCATATAAATATCCCTTATTTCAGATATGAAAAGATGCTACTTTAGAGCTCTAATTGATGCATACAATTCTAAAGAAGGGTGGTGACAAAAACATTATGGTCAACCTTTCTTACAAAAATGTACCTTAGGAGTCATTCATTTATAAACCTCCATCCTTCCAAAAAACAGTCTCTATCACTTGCTTGTTTATGAATTATAATTTGTCAGCAAACATTTTCCTTAATATTTGGAAGTGTCAGTAATTTTTTGCTGGTAGCACTGCTGAGAAGAAGTGGATGTTTCTTTTCTATTTGAACAGTAGCGTTTATAAATTCCTGCAATTCTCAAATCTTTCATGCATCTGAGTATCTACAGATCAGTCAAATGGTCTACAAAAATACCAAAACATTTAATCAGTAAGTGTTGAGTGCACATGGCAAACTGCTATGACTGCTCTTTGTCTTGTTGGACTACATAAGCTGTGACATATACACATACATTAACATTTTGGTTTGGTCCTAGGGAGAGAAAAGGGGGCTATGGTGCTTATATACTTCTAAGCTTTTTTTAGTGAGCTTTTTTTGCAAAGTTGTTGCCCATTGGGTCCTTTGAATACCCTCATTTTTACAAGCTCTTTCAAGTGTTTTTCATAAGGGTGTCGGGAATTTTCCTTGTGTTTCTTGAGAAATTCAGATGTATGTGTAATTTGAACCTAAGTGGAATAATAAAATGTGATTTTATTTACAGACATCACTCACAAATTTCTTCATGTTTAGCTCCTAATCTATTTCACTATTAATCACAGTACAAACTTTACATTTTAGCTTTTTACAAAGTCTATTATACTGCTTTTGTCTTAAGCTTCAGTAGGGCCTTAACAGCTTGGCACCCTTACCATAGTTTGCCTTACTATTGCACATTACATCCATGCAAATAGCAAGTGTCACTGCTATGTAAGCTCATGCAGTAATAAGGCAAACTCACAAGCTCAAGGTCACTCAGTGGTTTCCTTCTCTGTCTATAGGTGATGTAGGAGAGATCCAGCAAACCCCCAGTGGCATCTGTTTTTCTCCTCCAGACAAGTGAAAAAGAGGCCGATAGCTAAATCAAAGCTGTGCTGGTAGAAATATTAGAGCTTCCTTTGCTGACCTTCTTCTCAAAATGCTAATTGCTTGACTTTTATGATGAGGATGACCTTATTTGAATACTTGCTACAGGTCAGTGATTCAGAAAGTATTGATGCCAGAGATCGACTGAGATTTAGCATTTAGAAGTGACAGCCGCCCTAATTCTTTCTTAACATTTTTATAACAGTTCTGATTGCCAAGTAAAAAGGTTCAGGGGTATAAATAGAGTAGTGTAGAGTACTGGAAGGAGGAGACATACTGGACTTGGGATAGAGGTTCAGAAATTGAAGAAATTAGTAGCTGCTCCATCAAACTTGAATTTCTTTCTCCTTGGATGGAGGCACATAATTCAGTCTAGGAGGTAATGCATCCGTATACTCCCCCATGACACACTCTGTGATTTAGCTTTATTATTTAAAGTAGTAGCTTAATTTTATTTACACATGCATTGGAAAAAATTTTATGCTCAGTGCTTTCTGGAACTGATGCAATTTTTCTAACTCCTAATTTTCAGTTGTGAACTTAAGTTTTTTTTCTAGAGTTCCAATAATGGAACACAATAACCATTCAACTAAAATAATTGTACTACAACATTTAAATAGATAAGACCAAGCAGCGAGTTTCTGAAAATCCATTTACTAAAATGTTTACAATTTCCTACTGTTGAAGTCATTGACAAGGTCCTATGGTACCTAGGATAATTTTCCCGATTGTGATCACAGAGAAACGGACACACAGGAATAGATCAAGCCATTTCTGTTTATTATGCTCAGTGGGTGACCTTATATGGAACAAAGAATGTAATCTGATACTAAATCTAAAGCAACAGGTCATTTACAAGAAGCTGAAATGAGTTAAAACCAGTTAAAAATTAACTAGCTAAGTATTGGTTTGCAAAAAGGAGAAACTCAAGGAGAAAGTAGAGAGCCCCTCTCTACATTGCTGTATTCTTTCACACTACAATGTTATATTTGAAGGAAAAATACTAAAATGCAGAGGTTTTAAACAAATGTATATTTTAATGGCAATGAACAGTATATTCAAAAAGGCAAGGAACAATGTACACATTTCTGTAACCGATACTAGCCCAATCATCTTTTAATGATCTAATTTCAGTAAACTAAAATCTAATTGGTAACAGTTTGTCATAAGGACAGTTGTACTACCATATATGTGTTTATTACATGGAGCAAGCAATTGAAAAATTCATAGTCATTTAAACATGATTAGATATGTTATTTTTGTCAGTCATAAATATATATTTATATACATGCCTGTTTGCATAGACACTTTCCTTTTTTTGTCATTTATAAAGTAGATGATAAGTCAGTTGTATCTGATACTAGACAATACGTCTGATTCATGAAATTTTACACCCATATTTGTTCCCACAAAGTAACATTTCTACTTTCCAAAGACTGCAGTGTGAGAATGTTCTGTCCACACAGACACACTCTAATCACAGTGAGCACTCCCTGCCCGGGCAGCGTTACAATAGTCTTACGCACAGGATGCCCCTGATCAAGAGTGTAGTTCACAGAGTCAAGGGTTTTTCACAGTTTGCATGTTTTTCAAGGAAAAAGTTATGATATCTCTTGAGCTCAGCATCCTGGAAAAGGATGCCCCAGGTCAGCAGTAGGAAGGAATGTCCCATCCTGAGGAACAAAGAAGGGGATAGTGTGGTTACATTAGCCGTCGTCGAGCAAGATTTCTCTCTACATGTGAAGCACGTTTTGTTTTGCATAGCAATATATTTGAATACACACCAAATAAGAAAAAAATAACTTGATTTAGTAGGTGGGGGTTCCTGGTTATGTTCCGTTTAAATCACATGTGCTATTTAAATCTTTTTTCTTCAGGGCATTGTAATGGCTAGACAAACATGCATACATGGGCAGATTCAATAAAATAAACTACAAATCACCATATACAGAGAGGTCTGTGGTTGATAACATGTATATCTTTCTATCACATGGATTGCTAAACTATAACTTCAGATCTTATTTATTGTCATATACCTGCACCATGACACATTCAATTCAGACCCTGCTGATAGACACCTACAGCTTTCTTCCAAGAAATAATTACCATAATTATGAAAACAAACTTCATACTCCTGCAATAAACCAGGGTAATAGTGCAATTGCTCAAAGCTGTACATCTGTCTCATTTCACAAGGGAAAGTGTACTTGTAGACAGTTGGTGTCTGATAGGGCCATGATAATGCAAATAATGCAAATGGGAAAGCTTCTCTGCACCTATGGCAATACTTATCAATGTCAGTCGAAGGGATGCCAAAGGGTACAAAGTTGTTCCCTTGTCTATAGCCCAATTTCCCTTTTAATAGAAATCTTTACCCAAAACCAAAAAGGGAATATTTTGCAGCTTACCAGTGTTTAGATGGGATGGATGCATTACTTTCCAGTTTTCAGACTTAGAACATTTTCAGCAGGTACTGAAAATACCTGGTACTGAAATGCAGTGATCCTGTTACTTGCTGTAACATCCTTATGCAAACATACTTATTTTTTGTAGTGTGATGAAGATGAACAAAGGCAGACATGTGTAACAATTATGGCTGCCTCCAAAGAAATTAGAATAGCCACAAAGGTGACAAGAAGTGTGTTATTTTCAGGATTGCCTGATGAAAATAAAGGGGGAAATCCTGTAAAAAAAGAAAACTAAAGCAGCCACTACTTCTAAGGAATGTTAAGTGAAAATGATGACTAATTCAGTAGGATTGTCTGCATTTTTTTTGCAGTGCACATAACATTTGTGCTCCTATAATACATGTACTATATATATATTTACCTATATGTTTACATTTGTATTTGTTAAAAATTAAGGAAAGAAACTTGACTGTACTGTCTATAACAATACAAAACACAGAAATGTCCCAGCACACTTACCAGCTAGCCTGTAACTAAACAAACTTTCCCTATCTAACAGTATAAGCGTTAAAAACAGAGGTTTTTGCACAACTTTTTGCAAAAAATATGTGAGAGCCACACTGCCTCGCCAAGGCTCCTCTGTCTATTACAACCAGTTAAATTGTGTAATGTAGCAGTATTGAAGAGCAAGGTTTAACCATGTCAGAGTTTATTGCTGAAACAACTGAATGGATCAGCTCTTGAGCTTATGATTTGGCAGCAGGCCACTCAGTAAGCATGCTCCATAGTAGCACAGTGCATAGGCAACACAATGTTTTTGTGTTGTGTTCAAAAGGGAAGTGCTGTGACATCAAATGTTATCAACATTTTACATCAGTTTTACATCATGTAAAAGCTGCATTTGAAAACATTACAGAAAAGTGCATTGTTGTAGCTAGTTCTTCTCTATTTCTACTTTAATAAAGCTTTTGCAATGAAAAAATATCATCCAAAACTGCTACCACATTAAAGTCCTAACTGTTCACAACAATGGGGATATAACTCATTAGTGTAGACTATAAAGGAAAAGGTTATTCAGAACCCTTGGTTTATAATACAGATACTGCATGATAATATAAAGCAGTGGTTCTGGATGCACAGTTGGTCCCATGCCAGCCAGGCATTTATTTTAGTTACAGAGCCACATTCCCTGGTGTGCAGCCATACCCAGTGCGCTTCAGATGATGGGATCACAAAATTAATCTATCCTCACTCCTGGGGAAGGGGGGGCTGCTAAAAGTTACGCGGGGGTAACAGCACTGCCACTGACCACCAATGCAGGGTGGAAGGGGTTAATGAACACTGCCACTGACCACTAATTGGGGAAGGTTATTCTAAATAACATTGACTGGCCATCAACGCAGGAAGGAGGTTAAGGGGGGTTGAAGGTTATTATTGCATTCACTGACCCAATCCTGGGGGGTTGTTATTGTGGCCACTGGCACCAGTGCTGGGGGTTATTATTGCAGTTACTGGCACCAGTGCTGAGGACCATCATTGCAACAACTGACATATGCTGGTGGTTATTATTGCGGTCACTGACACCAATCACCAATGCTGGTGGTTATTACTGTGGTCATTAACACCAGTGAGGGGGGATTATTATTGCATGCACTGACACCAATACTGGGGGTTACTATTACTGTAACAATAAGGCTTATTGTGTTTTTCAGTAAAAAATACAGCAGAATCAGAATTCCCCAGGGTCTTATGCACCCACACAAGTAGGACAGGCTTAAAAGAAAACTGTGGGAGCAATGTATGGTTTTGCCTGCTATCCTAAAATGAACAATAAACCTAGGGGGTTATTTAGGAAAGAGCTGAAGGATTCAGCCGAACGTTCACTAATCCTTCACCTCGCTTCAGCTGCAGGAAGCCTTTGGTTCAGCCGAACCGAAGGGCTGCTGTATACGCTATTCACAATAACCCGAACAGCAACCGAAGGCAGCAAAGTAAATAGCCAAACCAAACGCAAATGCTTCGGCTCGGCACAGCTGAACACACAGCTGGAGCAGGGAGGACGGTCTGCCGAAGCAGACCAAATCCTCTGCAAGTTGTTAAAGTTAGATTTTTTTTTTAAAAAGCGTGGGACCCCCCTCTCAAACCATACCAGACCCTTTAGGTCTGGTAGGAATGTTAGGACGGACCCCCGATATCAAATAAAGAAAAAAAAAGCGTAGCTTTCCCCTACAAATTGACACCAAACCCTTTAGGTCTGGTGGGAATTTTAAGGGGGAACCCCAACGCCAAAAAAATTAAAAGAAGTGGGGTCCCCCTAAACTTCCAGTGCCCTGGCAGGGCAGGAAAGGGGGACAACAAGCACCTATTTGGCTATTCACTGTCTGTAAACAGCAGAGAAAGAACTGTGAATGTTTACCTCAGTCAATCCATATGTTGCATTGGCGGACAGGTTCTTCTCTTTGGTTCGGCTGAATGTGCTGAGGCTGTTTGGCTGAACTGAAGGGAGGTGAAGTGAGCCTAATGCAGTCGATGTACGGGGCTGCAGTGAATAGCCAAACAGGCTTCTGCTCACTTTACTTCGGTTATTCATTCGGCTGCCTACGGCAGTTTAGTGAATAGCCCCCTAATATATTTTTTTGTGTGTGATGAAAGTGAGACATACAGATACAGTATCTTCTGTTTTAAGAAACCTGCACTGTGCTTTGTTCACAGGTCGGCTAGAACTATAAGGTGAGTGAAAAGCACTCACCTCATAGTTCTCCTTTAAGTGTTAGGCTTTTCTGGTCCTTTTGACCACTTCATGATAGCATGTATGATTATACTTTCCTAATATCCATACTTGTTTTAGGTCAGTGACTCGGAAAGTATTATTGCCAGTGGGTGAGCTATGGCATATTTCTATATTTCTCCAAGGAATGGTTTAAAGTTTTGAGAAACACCTATTGCTGTCTAATACAGAATGAATCAGACTAATTTTATGCTCTCCATGTGGCAGTGAATTACCATTTTTTTTTGGGGGGGGGGGGATTCCTCTGCCCACTAATGCATATTAGACACTGTTTCCATTTGATGTCTGTTACACTTTCCAGAATAAAATGTCTTTCTCAAAAACAAGAATTTCTCATTGTCCCTGTCTTTCCAGGTCCTTCGCTGAATGTTATGGAAATTCCTCTTGCCTAAATAAATGCATAGTCCCGCTGTGCGTAACTAACAAGTGCTACACAGATAGATTGCATTGCTCTTTCCTAATGGCATTTGAGCTGGTCTTCTCTTTGTGCTCTACCTAACAGCATTTCCATTTGTTCAGGTTCTTACAAGCTAGCATGGCAAATGTCAAACAAATTGAAATATAAATAACAATTGGAAGTGTGCTCATTTTAAATATCACAGTGTGGTTCAGCAATGTAACCCCTCTAAATGGACATATAAAGCACATGTTGTCTGCTGAGGGCATTTGGAAACAAGAAGCAATTTTGAGTGAAAACTATTAAAGGCTTGTACTAGATTTATGTCTAAACCAGAAGAATAGGGAATACTGCAACCTTTTAATATATAACACATCATTTTCTGTACATGTAAATCTGTAAGACTGAGCCATGAAGCAACATTAGTGAAAATACAGAGCCATCAACCTGCTATATGCAGCTTGTCAAAACAATGCAAATACAATTCTTTTCACAGATGATAATACAATAATTTTTCAAACGTAGTGGACGAGCATTTGACACATGCAACAGCAAATACAACATGCACATTTTTTCTGTGTCTTTATTTATAGCCAGAAATTATTTTCTCAAAATAATGCTTGTCAAGTTTTGATTTTAATCATAGGTCTACTTTAACATTAGGTTTTATTTAAGGAGACTTAAAGGAGAACTATGAGGTGAGTGATTTACACTCATCCTCATACCGTGTTTCCCCGAAAGTAAGACCTAGCGGATCTCTGTAATATAATAATTAATTATTATATTACAGAGATCCGCTAGGTCTTACTTTCGGGGTAGGTCTTATATTACAGAGATCCGCTAGGTCTTACTTTCGGGGTAGGTCTTATATTACAGAGATCCGCTAGGTCTTACTTTCGGGGTAGGTCTTATATTACAGAGATCCGCTAGGTCTTACTTTCGGGGTAGGTCTTATATTACAGAGATCCGCTAGGTCTTACTTTCGGGGTAGGTCTTATATTACAGAGATCCGCTAGGTCTTACTTTCGGGGTAGGTCTTATATTACAGAGATCCGCTAGGTCTTACTTTCGGGGTAGGTCTTATATTACAGAGATCCGCTAGGTCTTACTTTCGGGGTAGGTCTTATATTACAGAGATCCGCTAGGTCTTACTTTCGGGGTAGGTCTTATATTACAGAGATCCGCTAGGTCTTACTTTCGGGGAAACACGGTAGTTAGAGCCGACGTCTGACATTGAAACTGTCACACGTCGACTCTATAGATCGGGAAGTGAGCGAACACATACCATAGCCCGCTCACGTCCCTGCACAGAGCGGTGACTGTCAGTCACCGATCCCCGCAGGGATTCCCCCCTCCCCACTCCGATCCTCCAGCGCTGACTGGAGGAACGGACAGGGGAGGGGGCGGTCACAGCTGGCTCTGCCCCTAGATAGGCAGAGCCAGCTGGATCGCAACAGTATTGTTGTGATCCGTCCTGGCTGCAGCACTCTCAGTATATAGCCCGCTATATACTAAGCTTTGGGTCATGGGAGGATGTTAGTATATGTCCTCCCATGACCCTAAAGATAACTATGGGATAAAAAGGTTACCCCATAGTTCTCTTTTAAGCTTATTTGAACTTTTAGCTTAAGGGTCCCTTCACACTAGATGCATTGGGTTGCTCTGCCATTTTTTCCAGCACAGCCAGAATGGAAGATAAGGCAATGTGCCTGGTTTCAGATAGGCTCAGTTCGCACCAATGCATTGCAGTGGTGTACATTGAAAAAAGTACGGCATGTAGTACTTTTTTCCAGCACAGTGCAGTGCAACAAGTTGTGTTCACTTTGAGTACCCAATAATATGCAAGGGAATAAGAAAAACAGGATTTTGTTTTGAACATAATTGAATGACTGACCACAGCTTAATATTATTTATTAGGGTAAGAAAACAAGTCTGCAGAGAAGCATAGACCTGAACCACAACACTTTTAAATTTGCAACATAACCAGTGCCAATCACAGATATAGTGTGAGCAAACCTGAAGTAATCGAACAAAGGAGGAAAGTCTGTCCTTATCCTTAGTGCCAGACAAGCATTAGACCCAACTTCAACTTGAGGGCAAATCCCATTAAAGTAGTATTTCTCACTGGCAAGGTCAAACCACCAATAAAGCTGTGACAAACATCCTCAAAATGGGCGGGTGGGCAGACGAGTTCTCCTAATGCTGAATTTGGTCAGAGTTGCATTCCTCAGTCTAGCCTTTACAGGCTAATATGATTATTCTCAAGACAAAGTCACTGCGCTAAAAAAAACGTACAGCTTATACAAAAATATACAAAAACAATAAAGTGCCTAGTGATAGCCCCAACATAATATGCGACCTCCCCTATAGTTAAAGTCAAAAGGTCTCAAAAAAAAAAAAAAAGCTCTTTAAGAGGATATGTCAGCAATGTGTAAAATGTAAATGTTCAACATTCCAAAAAGGTATTTCTTAGTGTGATATCCTTAGTGTTTCTGTGTAATCAATACACTCACCAGACTCCTTTGACCACTATTAAATGGTTAAACTGCACTCAGATTCAAATCCTTAGCGATCTGCTCTCCAAGGACAGCTGATGGCAACCTCCTTTGCAGTCAATATCTCCTTTCAGTTTGCTGGGTTTTAAAAAAAAAAACTGTTGGTGGGTTCAAGTTGTTACAATTCCTGTCAATCCACCTTCTAAATGGCCAATATTAGCCTCCCCCGCTATTTCTCCTTGTAGTTCATTCAGTGCCCCATGGAAAAAAATGTAGACACCACATAGTGTGAAATCCTTAAAAACTTTTAATCACAGGTTCTTTAAAAACTTACATTCAAGGTTTACTAGACAGAGCTGTATAATTCCTCCACTGGCAAACAACTTCTCCCCCAGTTATCAGCTTGATGACATCAACGTGTTAACTCCTCCTTGACATGTTTCATCATGAAGACTTTTTCAAAAGGTATGATTCTTGCCCCACCCTATCACAACTGAGCTACTTTTATTGTGTTAAGTTAATGACTACATACTAAGCCATGCTTCAATCAGTCAAGGCTCCCTTACACCAGGAGCCTTCATCTTCTACTTCTGTACCAAATTAACCCCACAGTGTCTACAATTTGCATAGAATAGTCTTTAAAAACCTCCTAATAACATAAAAAAATTAAGATCCAATGTGCATCAATTAGCAGTTAAACAGTTGTAAGACTGAGTAGTCAATATACCATACTAGAGAAGTGTTAAAATGCATTAATTTGTTGTCCACATGAATGTTCTCTATAAAAGTTTTTACTTACGCAATTCCAAAACAAAATCACAATTAGAGTGCACTATTTAAGAGAGACAATAGATACAAAAATGTTTGTTTGACAGAGTAGGGAAATAGGCTGCAAACTAGAAGACAGATAGCATAATTAACCCTGCAGCAAACATTATACATTTTCCAGCTGTGAAAACATTGTGTGGCATCTTTACTGTGTCTAAGCACCAGAATAGGCTAGAAAATTTGAGGCACAACACAGGATTGACCATGCAGAAAAAATTACAACTTTTGCAGCTGTGGCACAGTGCCAGAGTACCAGAAAAGGCAATATGGGTAGCAAGAGATGGAAATGGTGGCAGGCTGGCAGAAGTGACAGAGACTGTTAATGGTGACAGGCCGGCAACAGTGGCAGGGGATGTTTATGGTGACAGGCTAGCAGGAGTGACGGGAGCTGGTAATGGCAGGCCAGGAGCATAAAATGAACTGGTAATGATGGCAGGAGAAGGTAATGGTAGCAGACCAGCAGCAGTGGCAATCCCCCATGGCCGTTTGTGGGACAGTGATGGGATTAGCTGTACAAGGGGGGAGAAGATGATGTATTAGCAGTTGCTGAAAATTTGCTGCTCTGCGTCTGGTAAGAGGAGGATGTCCACTCAGCAACCTCCTCCAACTTCTCTGACTATATAGCATGCCCACTTCCAGAAAGAGAAGGCAGACATGCCCTGTCTAAGAAAACACCCATTATTTTTTTTAAGTCATTTGGCCACAGATCAGGGTAATCATTGTTAATTGGCTATAGCAGCAAGCGGACACTGATTTCTAAAACTGTGGATTACTTGACTTCAGATCAGACTTATGGCCCAAACCTGAAGCTTATTCCTACTGACTAGACATTAATAGGTTAATTTACTAAAGAAGATTAGAGCTGTTCACTTAGCAAAGTAAATTGAGACAGGGAGGAGCAGTGCTGAGCATCAAGATCGATGGCCTCAGTGTTTTTTTGTTTTTTTTTATTGGGCAGCTTGGACCAATGGTGTTTTGCCATTGGTCCCAGCATCCACAGAGCTCACGCCTCTAACAGCTCTTGCCTCACTATGTTAGGTTACGCAAGCAGTGGGGAAGCCTGCTGCTGTGTAACCTAACTACCTATCAAAAGCTGGATGCAGCGTTTCCTGTAATGAACAGGCAGCACTCCGTCCATGACAGGTTACACAGCTGGGAGGCTTTCGATCCGAAAGCCGATCTGAGCCAATCTGAATGGAGAAAAAGCTGTCAGCTTCAGACTTGAAGCTGACAGCTTTTTCCTCCATAATACTAGGTGATGCTCTGCCTCCCATGATCGCACGTTCCTGCAAAGAATCAATAACTGCTAAAGGTGACATAATAGATTAAAAATTCACTTTCCTTCTAGTCCATTCCCCAGGCCAGGCAGGACCAGAAAATTATATTAAACATTATTTAAAAATATATTTATTTAACACTAAAAAGCAGTGAGCAATATGAGCAAATTAAAATAAATAACCCAACAGAAAATATGTATATTTTTAACAGGTTTTTAAGTACATAAAAAAAGACTGTCATACACAAGAAAAAACATGCAAATACAAGCATTTTTTCAAGACTAATTTCAATCACCCTCCCGATTATTATATAACAAACTAAGATATATGTTCTCAAGTCAAATTTTTAAATTTCAGTCACTCATCATGCCAAATAATTTTTTTTTTTTAACTCTATATAGCTTAAAGTCCAACACAGCAGATAAGGACAATAGAGAAAAATGAACTGTGGCAAATGTGGCAGTGAAAGAGTTAAGTATATGATAGCTAGAGTAAAAAAACTCAGTGGTGCCCCTTCCCTTAGTGCTCTAAGCACATGTTTATTTTGCTTAATGGTTAATTCAAGGCTCATTATAGTGCAACATCCCTTGACCTCTTGACAAAAAAAAAACATCTCTTAATAACATGCATACATTCACCTATAAATCATTCTGTACAAACCGCCATTCACACTACAATTGTTATTATAAAATAAATAAATGCATTTACATAAGTGTAGAAAGTCTTTTTGTGATTATTCCACCTGTTATAATTCTCTGACGTCTAAACCAAGTGCACCATACGCCCTAAATGTATTTAATTTATATAAAACATTCTGGTGTGAATAAGAGTTTGCACAGAGTGAATTATGGGTGGATATATGCATTTTTGAGAGTGTATTATATTAACAAATAGCACATTTATTTGGATGGGAAATAGCGCTGTGATTTTATGGATTTCAGTAATGTTTACCAGTCAATTTGGTTTTCTCACAGCAGCTGAAATAAACAGAAAGGGGGTCATTGGATTTTTTTGATATAGTGCAGAATTCTAATTTATTTAATAAAAATCAAGCAGAAAGCATGTGTAGAAAACATTCAAATAATTTCAAATACTCGGGGTAGAAGCTGGCCTGCCTCCCATGCTCCCGAAAATAAAGGTAAAAAAATGGGTAGGAGTAGTCGGGTGGGAAAAAGATTTAAATTAAGGGATAGGTGAACTTTTAAACTAGCTTAACTATGCTAACCCTCCCCCTTCCTCCCCTACTACAGCCATCAGTTATTGTAATGTAACAGGGTACCTGAGATGAAGCTAAAATAAATAAAGAATTACCATCTCTCCCTCGATGCAGATTTATGGTAAGCAAGAGAGATGGCAGTGCACATGAAGCATGAACTAAAATGGAGAAGATAACTGCCATTATTCGCTATGACAGGCTCCCACCCAAAAATAGTACACACATCCTTAAAAAAAAATAGGGCTGGTAATTATTACAATTTTCGATTAATCGATTAATTTTGATTAATTATAACGCACATACAGATCCAACTACATTGGCCTATACACATACAGCACAGCAATGAAGTAAAAAAATGAACTAGGATCACACTAATCCAGCACGTTATTAATCTCACATGCCCCACTCAATATGGCCGCCGCTTCAGTGGGGCAACTCAGAATAATAACGTGCTGGATTAGTGTGATCCTAGTTCATTTTATGACTTCATTGCTGTGCTGTATGTGTATAGGCCAATGCCTTGGCTGCCGCTCGTGCAGAAAGTTTCAAAAAAAATTTAATCGATCAAAAAGATTAACGATTAATCGAGAAATTAATCGTTAATTTGCACAGCCTTAAAAAAAAGAATGCAGTGCTTAATTATATTCATTTTCAAAATTATTAAAATATATTATTATTTCATTACAAAGCACTTACAGTGTAAAACACAGGATTGTCTCGTCAGCTAGACAAACTTAACTATACCATGCTATATTTTAAACATCAGATGAGGCACGCTATTTTAGAATTCAAAAAAGAGAGTAGATGACATGAAAAACAGTTTCTGTAGATGTTCTCTATACTTTCCATAACTAGCCACATGTCTGTCAAATTAAATTGATTTAGGCAAAGAACATGAGTAATGATACTGTAAACCCAATTGATTGACTGTAGTTCATCCATAAAAAGATCTCAGGAAATCGACTACGATGTATCTGAGGGCTAAATCAGCATAAACACTAGACATAATTTACAACATTGCCAGTTCATATGCTGTATTGTAACAGTTTATTGATGTTAACTTGTAATGAGATGATGATAAACTGATTCACAGTATGCCAATATGGAGGACCCTCAATAGGCAAAAAAAACATATAAAAGTCCAGAAGGACTGCTATAAGGCTATATTCAGTTTAAGTTTTATGTTGAACTAGTAAGGCAAGGGTAACTACCCCACATTTTCAGTTAATCAAAATCTGCTTGTTAGTTAACTGCTACAATGAATGGGTAGAATGGTCCATTTAAAACATCCATTGCAATAATTGCTCCGTCAGTTAGTAGGGATGCACTGATACGGAGTATTTAGGCGAGTACCCGTACTCAACCCAAATGCCCTGATACCTTCCCTGATACCGAAATTCCAGTCAGAGGAAGATTTCCTCCAACCGGCAGGGCCGAAGGGGAACATGAAGCCGGCTTCCCAGGCAATCAGGAAGCCAGGTGGAAAGTAATGACCCGTCTCCCGGCCTGATTGGCCGGAAAGGCGGCTATATGCTGATTGGCTGAGAAGCCAGCTTCCCAGCCAATCAGCATCGAGCCAGTAGAACAGTCGACTACTTGCTGATTGGCTGGGAAGCTGCCTTCCCAGCCAATCAGCATGGAGCAGGCCAAACAACCAGCTTGATCTCGATTGGCTGGGAATCCGGTTTCCCAGCCAATCAGCATGGAGCCGGCTTCCTGGCCAATCAGGAAGCCGGGAGGCGGGTCATTCCTCACAGCCCGCCTTCCTGATTGGCCGGGAAGCTGGCTCGATGCAGATTAATTGGGAAGCCGGTTTCCCTGCCAATCACAATCGCACCAGACAAACAACTTGGAGCCGGCTTCCCGGGCAATCAGAAAGCCGGGCAGCATGTAATTACCCACCACCCGGCTTCCATGCTTCACTATGTGAAGTGTAAATGTGGCCTTAAGCTAGCCATACACAGCTAGATTTCTCTTGTTAACACCCTCCCCCAAGGTATCCCCAGCCCTTCCCTAGCACACAGGGTTCATGTCTCCCCATGGTGTCCCAAGCCCTTCCATAGCACATAGGGTCCGTGTCCCCTTTATGGTGTCCCCAGTCCTTCCCTAGCTCACAGGATCCATGTCTCCTCCATTGTGTCCACATCACATTGGTTCATGTCTACTCCATGGTGTCTACAGTCCTCTCATAGCACACAGAACCATACAGCCTATACAAGAAATATTAGAGACTCTTGCTTGCAGGCCACAAAGGGGTCAGCAGGCATTCATAGCACACACAGCCGGCTCCTGTATCTGGACTCAACCCCATCACACACCTCTCACTGTGACACTCGGGTGGCCTGTGAAGGGTACAGCACAGGAAGCAGCTGCTAGAGTGCAAACACTCCCACTAAGCTGGTCACGCCCCCTCATGGCTCATTAGCCAGTTTCAACAGAAGCCAGTCCTTGGCTGAGGTCACGGGGAGTGGCTCGGAACACTAGAGGGAAAAGCTCAAGTTATCAAACTGTCCTCGCTCCTCTGCCATATTTATGAAGACTACCAACATGTCTTGGGATAACCCAGCGGTATAGGGAAGCCGGCAGGGGACAAGGAAGCCGTTGGTCAAGGCTGCCCTGTAGCTGACAGTGTGCCCTAGGCGGCTGCCTAGTCTGCTAATGGCAGCGCCGACACTTTGAAAGACTGCACTTTGAAAGACCTGAATATCATGCCATCTTGGTATGCAAGTAGCAACCAACAGCCACTGGCTCTTGCCACCCCCCTCCCCCTGTGCCTCATTATTGTTTACAAAGGCAACGCATGACAGTGTTAGGCCAATAGCAAGTTGCAAGGAGAAGATGGGGGTGGGCCAGAGTCATGAGCTGGACAATACTTGCTTATCAGAGCTTCCTGGATTTCATTGCTCCTGGTGTTCTACAAGTAATGGAAATTGATCGGCATGCATGAAGAGACTTCTGGTTTTCAATGTAATTGGACGTTTCATAAGTTACCAGTCATAGCTTTACTTAAAAGCCCTTAAAAACCTACAAAAGTTTACCATCTAAATCTATGCTGTAGGCTCTAAATTATGAAGATATACAATCTTAACTATTTCAGAAGTGCTGACAGCATTAAGTTTCTTACAACCTCTTACTTAAAAAGCTCTTACTTAAAAAATGGCTAGATGGCCATTTTATTTAGCTTGATGGGGTCACACAACTTATATCAGTCAATATGCATCTGCAAGTACCCACCCCATTTCAGAACAAGTTTTATTCTAAATGGATTTGTTGCTAGGTAGAACAAACCAACAATTTAGAACATTTAGACTATTCAGGGATTTTGGTAGCCCATGAATTAAATTTATGACATATTGATTAATTGATTCTTCCAACAACAAAGCAATTTAATTTCAAATGATTAATGTACAGTAAAAGTATGTAAAAATTGTATTGTTCTTTCAAATGATGTTGGCCGTTCCACTCTTTGGTTGTATGTACATCATTAATGCAAGAATTCTAGTGAAAAATGCAAAGAACAAAAGAGAAAATGCTTGTTGTTGTTTAACTGTAGCATGTTGGCGTGATTTTGACCTCAAAAAAGCATGTGGGTATGGGAAAATATTCCTCCTTTGTTTTCATGAATGGCAGCACACTGCATCTGAATACCAGCTGTCACTGTGTGAACTTTCCGGGATATTTATTCAACTTACCCATCATGTCACTGCAAAAGTGCACTGGAACTGGTTCATGCTTTCAGTCAGAGAAGTTGGACTGCAGTACACAAAATATAATATGTACATTGTCTAATATTAAATATAATAACATAGTTAAAGGAAACAGATGCCAAGACACAAGATCTTTTAAAGCAATTTGAAAATGCAAACAGAACTTCATTTTGATTCTTTAGTAGATTGATATGCAATTTTCTGTTATTTTTGAACTATTATGACCACAAATTATGAATATAACCTGAAAGAATTGTACTGAAGATTCCAAAACCTACCCAGACCTAACCTTAAAATTTGAATTCAATTTAAAGAAAATCGATCTTATGTGAAACAACATTACACAGTTACAGAACAGACTAACTTCACTTCTTAAATACACCATTTTACCTAGTCAGCAGTGGAAAAATGTATGGTTTTGGTGTTTTTGTCCAGTTTGTTTTCATTAGACTGGGGAATGGTTAGAACCGCTGTTGAGTTTTTACTGCTATCCTGTGTTCCATTAGAAACATTTCCCCTTGTTTCCTGTCCTGATGACAACTGTTTCACCAGACAGGAAGTGAAGGGAAATCTCCAATAGCAACACAGACAGAAGTAATAATGATCCTTTTTTTAGAACATCAGGCTTTGTATTGCTGTGTCTGTGTAAGTCTGTGTCTCTTTTGCAGACTTTTCCTGGCTTCCTGTCTGCTGAAACCATTGTCATCTTGATAGCAAGTGAAGGGACATCTCTCTCATGGGTTCTAGATAACAATATATACTCAACAAGGGTTTTAATCTTTCCTCCCTCTATCAAAAACTAAAAAAGTTACACTTTAAATGACTTATCTGTGTCATGATTAAAATAAAATAAAATTAAGAATAAAGAACTGTCTGGCCAAACATGTTTAATTTAGCCAAACCAGGTTTTTCAAGTAAAAAAATTAAAAAAAAGGAAAAGTTATTTGAAAAATAAGTGCTTAGCACAAATAACCTGAGAGTATTTTAACTTTGTACAGAATTCTGAGAAATTCACAAACTTGCAAAAAGCACCTGCTCAATATCAATCTCTGCCCTGCAATACAGAAACTCTTTGGTTTGGCTAGACATTCAGATTCAATAAGCGAGAACACAGAGCAGGATAAGTAACAGATACTCAAGCAAGATATTAGAAAACCACTACACACACAATTAATTGTTAAAGCAAATGTACCCATAGCAACTATTCAACAAACAGTAACAGTAACACTCAATGAAAAGTACATAAAACAGTAAAACACTATGCTTTTTCTAAAGGAGGGGTCTGGCAAAATAACTTTGTGTACACCTGTTAAACGGCCCATCTGTTTTAAGGGAAATGAACTGAACAAATCAGATTTTAAAATCTTACACATAACATGCTCTCTAATTACTGGAAATATTAGAAAAATAGGTTACCAAATAATGTAGTATATTCTTGTGTACAATAAATATTATTTTTAGGTAGGAAAATACATTTAAGTTAATATATATATATATATATATAATCAAGCAATTACATCATCAATTTGGTTAGGGCTGGAAAGCTATCAGACAGTTGATTTTTTCATAGTATATCTTACAGGGAAATTCCTTGATCTGCACACCTGCTGTGGCCATTATAAAGTGATCCCCCTCTTCCTGTTGCATTCATTCTCTATTGTTTTATATTACAGAGAGAGCAATAAAAGAAGCTGGGTGGGAACACACAGAGCTTTCAAGGTAACAGGAAACAATAGTTGGGATGGGAATACTCCAACTGTGAGATATATCACTGTTGGAGTATAACAAATAAGAAACAAGGGGCTACCTTAGCCCATCAGTCTCTACCTGTGACTAATTTATCACTTGAGTGAACTCAATTGTCTGTAGTAAAATGAATTGCACAAACTATTTTGTTAAATGTAAGTCAAATTAATTTAGTGTATCTCTCCCAACAACACTATTATCACAGTATCTTGCACAAGAGCAACTAAATATGTCAACAGAAGGATAGGGACTGTCCATTAATGCAAAATTACCTTAAACAGTCTAAAGCTGACCATGCACAGGGAAATAGAATTGTTTTGCAGATCATCACCCTCTGTATTCACCTGACATAACATACCAACTACTGTATTCTGTGCAGGTTGGACACTTCCCCTGTTATATCTTGTAGACATGAAGCCTCAAGTGCAAGGTTTTGTGCCATAAATTATGTGATTGTTACACAGTTGCAAAAAGCTATATATTGCATGAACAGCGTGTAGAAGAAGACCATAACAAGACATAACCAGTGGTTCAAGTTCATACCTAGACTTTTGAAGAAAAAAAAGGGAAAAAGTCTCCCTAAAAAGTTATTGTGCTCTGCTGTACTTATCTACTGCTGGACACGTTTTCCTTATGTATGTTTTAGCATAATTATAAATAGACTGAGAACAGGATGAAGCACAGGTACACACAGTACTGAAATATTGCAGCTTTAGAATGAAAAAGACCAAGGGAATGAGCTGCTATACTACATTTACAATGTTGTTAGTCTACCTTTGCAATAATTTAACAAAACATTTTTGTGGGTAAGGAAGGCCGGAGGTAAACTGCAGCTGAAAATGACCATGTAAGGACAGAGCATGCAGATGCCAGACTGTTCTACAGACGTTCTCTCCCCTCCCTGAACCACTCCCTGAACCACTTCCAGTTTGAATGAGGCTGGACCTTATCCAGACTGTAAGAGTATTGTCATATAGGACCAGAGAAAGTAATTCTGTTGGCAAGAAAGCCAGAGAAGAGTGATTCTTGCAGCAAAAGCTGTCTTCTGATTGACAGTGCATTGATCTTCAATTAACCTGGAGTTCCCCTTTAACCAATACATATCTATATATATATAGATATATATATATCTATATATATATAAAATGTTATCTATAAATTGTGTACATTGGACAGAAATTAACTTATTAGCATAAATTCAGGTCTATCTAGAATGTCCTATTTTGATTGTTTATGGTTCAAAAATAAAAATGGTCATTCATCTGCTAACTGCTGCATCTTTTGTGTACTCTGTGACAGTAGGCTCCCTGCACCTAAGTTCTTGAATGTTTCTATCTACTGTGATTTAATACATTGAGATCTTCCCCTAACTTAAAAACTAGTTTCAACACAGAAGATGTGCTTCAAGTGTAGGAAAAAAATGAAGGCTGGAATTCAGCATTATAGTGCACATAGATATTAAATAACAGTCTCCCAATCATGTTGTATTGTTGGAAAACCTAATTTGATTGATATTGTTGTACCTTGATAAGTTTCAGCCCACCTGTCCCTCATCTCCCGTTACGCTAAATGTAAGCAGATGCTCACTGTGACTCTTTCTGTTCAGGGATCCAATGCCTAGCATAAATGCCTGAAGGTTGCCTTTGCAGGTCTTATGTCTACAGCAGCCTTTAGAGTGGTATACAAAGCCTAGTACTGAATAAACATAAGGATTGCCTTTAATGATCAAGCAAGGATCAGTCTATGTAGAATTTCCCTGGTGATAGCAAGTGCTATCAAAGGTGCTTGTCATTATTAAAAAACAGAGATACCTTAAAAGAAAGAAATTTCCCCGGAGCGTTTTGCTAAATCACAGGTCTTTATTGAAGTAATAACATATTCAGGCTGCTGATTAAGCACCGTTTAGTGCAAAATGTGTCCAGACATTAGCTGTGACTTTCTTTGTAAATGCTGTTACTTAAATAAAAACCTAAAATTCAGCAAGTTTCTGGCACCCTTTTTTTTGTTCATGCTTGTTCTGTGGCCTTGGCAAGGCTAAGGTTCAATTGATAGGGTACCGTTTCCTTTGGAACAGCATTTAATTCCTGGGGAAAATCTCTATGTGCAGGAAGTAATTGTTCCCTATTGTATAGGCAAAAGGGAACCAATTGACTTGGTCTTTTTTGACTTTCATGGTTTTCTGTAATTCTAGATGTGTTTGCCCACCATTAGTCTATAGACATAGGATGATTGTCCCCCAATCCAGCAGATAATGATTGTGAAATGTTTTTATGTCAATGGACACATAGTGACTTCTGTGTACGAGTGGACACCTACTAGTTAACCAATTTCTAAAAAAAAATGATATCATAAAAGGAATGTTCCCCAGCTATTGCAATTGCTTCTGCAGGATAAAGCTGGCACCAGGAATATTTGCTAAGTGCACAGATATCTGGCAGAAACAAAACATTGCTGTTCTCAAAAGGTGTGTTGTCTGTGGCAAGCCTTAGGCATGATCTGACCTCTTAATGACCTCCAAGATTGATTGGTAGGTCCAGTAAACATGTTACTTGTGCTACAATTCTTCGGATGGGGATAGCAATAGGGTTCAGGACAAGTTTTCTATCCTGCCCAACTTAAGGTGGCCATACACCTTGCGATCATGGGACGAAACTTTTCGTCCGATGATCGAACCGTCGTACGATTGCCGTACGGCGGCCCCATCCTGCCCCGATTATCGCAAGGTTCAATCAGCGGTAGTTGAAAAAAACACCTGAAGGCATTGCGGTAATCGACCGCATGTATTTTCGTTTGCGCATGAGCAGAGTGTATCGTACGTCTTTTGACTAACGGAAACGCCACCAGCCTTGCGAAAATCGTACGATCGACTGAAGTTTTCAAACATGCAGGAAAGACAAAAGTCGGATGATTGTGCAGTACTGGCGGTTGCACACTCCCCATACACCTTACGATTGTCGTATGAAAAGTTGATCGCATACGATTATCGTGCGATAATCGTAAGGTGTATGGGCACCTTAACTGTTTCCCAAAACACGATGCAGCTTTGGAGGCTGCCTATGGGCATGTTTAAAAAAAAACCAATCAAATCACTTGACTGTCATTTCATGTCTATAGCTATCTTTATTCTAAATACCCTAACCACTGGTATCTTTTAATACATACTTGATCCATTCCAGATTACTTTTAATACTTTTTCACAAGCAGAGGACAAAATAGATCGGAAAAAAATGCTCTTCTCCAGTGCAGATACATGAGGACAGCCAATAATCACTTGTCCATAGGGTATAACTGCTGTGAATCCTGTTGTTGTACTTAACTTTAGAGATTGCTCTTTCGATAAACAAAGCTCATTATTAACCCGTCATCTGTTCTAGATGCACACATAACAAATCTTCTGACAAGCACTACTATTTCACCTCGGTGTTGTTTTACTTGCAGCAATCTCTATAAATATGTGAAATCTATAACAAGAAGCCTGGGATAGCACAGCATAATTTATGGATGTGTTCAACAATTGAGATTAACATTTACACTTGCCTGAGTTGTGTTTCATTGAAAAACACTATGTAATACCTACCTAAGGCCTCTTCTCTCCTGACAACATGTTCATTAGGATTGAGCTGAATTTGTAGCACTGGAGGCCCCTATAGCTATAGTATAATACACTTCCTGCTCTCCTCAGTCAAATAATGTCTTTTGTGATGGGATTTAATTGATGAAGCTCAGATTGCAACAAATATATAGCTGTGGGGAATGTCTTCATCAACATATTCAGGAATGCAAAGACCTGCAAACTGAGAACGTAAGGCAAACCACACAAACCCCCTAATTAACAAATTGTTCTGTGTGGGAAAAATGCACATGAAATTGCACATTACAAGAAACTTGATGAATGAAGCTACTATTTTCTCACACGTAGCAATTTGAAAACATTTAGGAAGTGATCCTTCTGTAAATATCTTATTATAACTTACTATAACTTGCTTTTTGCTCCAATTTGAACACAAATGCTTGGAAATAAAGCTTTTAAGTTGCTTTCCTGTGTTGTGAAACTAAGTTGTAAATTTAATTTGCTTGATAGCCAGGCTCCAGTCTTTCTTGAAAAGAAAGTGAATGGCAACATTTCTGAAAATCTTTGCAACAGATTACAGGCGCATTTACAATGTTTTTAAAAAAAATGGTATTACTTTTGAGCTAAGCTATACACTATGTAGTTGTTACATGTAAAACTTGAATTATTGTTATTATTATTTATGTACACATACCGTATATAATGCACACAAAATATTCAAACATCTGTCCATGCAGTTAGCTGAGGAAGAGACTTTTCCAGATTTACATTGCTATGGGAGGAGGAGCAATAGCCCAAGGTGTCATTGATGCAATGCAGTTTTTGGGAGCACACAGGGTTAAAGGACAACAATAAGCTCTGGTAGAGGGCGTGGCTTACGCTTTGGACAAGATGGCTGCGTAAAAGCTTAGCTCCGACACCAAACACGCCTCACTAGCCTTTTTTCACCCCCTAACAATCAAGATGGTAAAGATTGTCCCACCCCCTCCCCCCCAGATCTCCCATACACGTAGCTTCGAAGACTCTATCCCTCTTCATATGATCCCCCACCCCTATATCTGAAAACATGCTGGTCAACTGTCATCTGTCATGTGCCATTTGTTTTGTTCTGTGTTGTTGTCCCCCCAAGCTAAACATCTGATTTCCTATTAAGAATGTAGATGTACTATGTTTTGTGTTTTAAATGTACACTGGAAGCGTACACTTGATCCCCTCTGTAACCCTTTGGATCAATGTTGTAATTGTTTTACCTGAAAACTTTCTTGAAAATAAAGAACTTTTGGGAAAAAAAAACAATAAGCTATGGTAGAAAAAGCTGTGTGCTCCAAAAAGGAGGCAAGCAGCATGTGGAATTCACCCTGCCAAGCTGGTGGTAGCATTACAGTGACTAATGCCCTTGTTACTTAGAGCTGTCTCATATAGTTGGAGAATTTTGTACAGTTTGTGATGTAATGAGAGGTAGCCTAATATTCCCATAAAATTAGATATTTTCAATTCAGTATTACCAATTTCAGTATATTTGTGCAATACATTGGCAAATGTATGTAGTAGAAACATGAGAGGAGTACTAAGAGAAGGAGAGAGAAAGGAAGAGAGACAGCTTATGGTCATTTCAAAAACAACTAAACTAAGGGGAATTTAAAATCAGATACTTAAAGGTCATTGCATTCAATGTCACACATATTACAGAGCTCCCCAAAAGTCCCAAATCCTTGGGTAATGTAATATGCAAATATCAAATTTAATTACTGAAGTTAAGTTTGTATTCACTCCTCCCTTCTGGTCCATAAATTTGACAAATGGATTCAATAAGAAACTGTCAGGTTCACCAGGTCAGGGGTGGGCTACAGAGTTACCACAGCAGCTGGTGAAGGCAAGCAGAATACAATAGCACCATAGGTTTTCAGGCTTCTGGGACTGTATGTAAGACATTTCATAGCATGTCAAGGTATACATTTTCCATATGTGATGCCACTGGTTTGTTTTAAACTACGCAAAGGCTCACTTTTTAGCAGACCTAAAATTTTAAATTAGCGCCCCTTTCATAAATGGGGTATAGATTAGGGCAGGCTGTTGCAGTAAAAACACATTTGTAAGCTGTAAAGAAAAAAATCTTCTGGGGCTCATATTAGGAAACACATGACCTAAAATGTCAGCCACAGAGCGGTGAGATGTTGATGCTAGCAACACATTCATTTAAAGTAAAGAAACCCCTATAAATGTTAGTATCCACAGAACAGAGTTGCTGTAGGTCCTGGGACTTAAGGCCCTTGTCAACAGTCTTATGCTGGTGTTAGAACTGCTTCTTTCCCCATACATGTTAATGGAAACACAAACTGCTTGAATAAGGTAAATGAAGCAAATGCAGGAGGTCACATTCACCTGTCAATGAACTGGGAATGTTTTCTGAAGCATCTCAAGCTGATGTCAAATGCAAACTGAGTGCGCCTGAAAGCAAGCTAAATGTGCCCAAGCCTAGCGACACTGATCTTTGACATGCTGCCGTGTGATACAGTACTGAAGAGCAGCATCACCTGTTTTTTACAGTAAGTAAGTGACATTCTATTTTCTTTAGCTTACCTCCCACTCTACTCTCATACCTACCTCATGTGCTACAACTAAACTAGCTTTAGTGTTTAGTTTCATTTTAAATATGGTTAGTAACTTGCTATGGGTTAGGGACCATGCGTATTCAATTTGTTCTTTACATGTTCTTTGTACAAAAGCCTGTGTTCATTGGGTTGCAGTAGTGCTGGGGGTGGCTATCATTTGAAGAACCTTGACACATGCAAAAAGAGATAACCCAGCCTTTCATCTTTATCTTTAAAAGCTCAGGCTTTGCTCTTATGAGACATTGTACTTACCATTATTCCTAGTGTGCTGCTGTTTTTGAAACAGGGCAAGATTCCAAAATCATTGTAAGCTGTTGCAGTGGATGTGATAATTACAAGATGCACCGAAATTTTAGCATGTATCTTCCTTAATTTCAGTCTCTCTACCTTTCCCTTGACGTGAGTTGGCTGGAGACGACATTTATAAACTTGAAAAAAAGAAGAAAAATTTTAGTTCTTTCAATTTCTCAAAACACAGAGAGATAAAAAATCAATTTGAAAAAAAAGGTAAAATTGAATGATGCTGTTTCAACAGAGCTAAACCAGCTTAACAATGCAATACTTTCTCCTAATAAATTCACCATTAATAATAAATTATACAGAACTTTTCACATACCAAATTAGAAGCAGCTAATAGGATTTTTAAATAGAAGTTGTTGAATGCTGATTTGTAATTCATTCTAATGATTTCAGATACCCTATTCTTCAAAGCACTATAAGCGTGTTCGGTAATATGGTATCATTTTTTTTAGAGATGATTATTGCATAAGCTAATGAGAAATGCTGTGATGGCTTGAAAAATAGCCTTAATTCTGTTTTACAATGTTGAGTGTCTATGAAAGTAAATAACAGCATTAAATATTGAATTATAATGTTTCATTCCAAAGTAAGGGTGAAGATTTGTTGTGTACTGGTCAATGCTATCTGCATTGAAACTAAGTGAATCTTTATTTTGCAAGGGTAGCTGAAGGAGAGAACAGCAAAGTATTAAGAAAAAGCAAGATATAATAATCAAACTATATTTTATTGCTGTGACTGCACTTTTCTGAACTCAACTGAAATTTGATTATTTGCTCTATTACTGCACATCCACGGTCTTTGTACTTCTTTAAATAACATAACAAATATGGATGTTTAACACCAGTGCTTTGTCCATGTAACATAAGTAAGTTGGGATGAAATCATGTCAGGTGATTGTCAACCCTTATATGCATATGAAAAATAAACTCCATGCAGCTGTCAGTTATTAATATTATCCCCTGCATATTATCCTTCCACACTTATCATAGTCCAAGTATACTATGTATATAATGTATATACTCTATATATATATATATATATAATTACCAAAAGTATTGGGACGCCTGCCTTTACACGTCCATGAACTCTAATGGCATCCCAGTCTTAGTCCGTAGGGTTCAATATTGAGTTGGCCCACCCTTTGCCGCTATAACAGCTTCAACTCTTCTGGGAAGGCCATCCACAAGGTTTAGGAGTGTATCTATAGGAATGTTTGACCATTCTTCCCGAAGCACATTTGTTAGATCAGGTACTGATGTTGCACGAGAAGGCTTGGATCACAGTCTCCGCTCTAATTCATCCCAAAGGTGTTCTATCGGGTTGAGGTCAGGACTCTGTGCAGGCCAGTCAAGTTCCTCCACCCCAAACTCGCTCATCCATGTCTTTATGGACCTTGCTTTGTGCACTGGTGCGCAGTCATGTTGGAACAGGAAGGGGCCATTCCCAAACTGTTCCCACAAAGTTGGGAGCATGAAATTGTCCAAAATGCCTTGGTATGCTGATGCCTTAAGAGTTCCCTTCACTGGAACTAAGGGGCCAAGCCCAACCCCTGAAAAACAACCCCACACCATAATCTCCCCTCCACCAAACTTTACACTTGGCACAATGCAGTCAGGCAAGTACCATTCTCCCGGCAACCGCCAAACCCAGGCATGTCCATCGGATTGCCACATAGAGAAGCGTGATTTGTCAATTCAGAGAACACGTCTCTACTTTTCTAGAGTCCAGTGGCAGAGTGATTTACACCACTGCATCTGACGCTTTGCATTGTACTTGGTGATGTAAGGCATGGATGCAGCTGCTCGGCCATGGAAGCCCATTCCATGAAGCTCTCTACGCACTGTTGTTGTGCCAATCTGAAGGCCACACGAAGTTTGGAGGTCTGTAGCTATTGACTCTGCAGACAGTTGGCGACTTCTGTGCACTGTGCACTTCAGCATGCGCTGATCCTGCTCTGTCATTTCACATGGCCTACCACTTCGTGGCTGAGTTGCTCTTGTTCCCAGTTGCTTCCACTTTGTTATAATACCACCAACAGTTGACCGTGGAATATTTAGTAGCAAGGACATTTCACGGAACACCTGAATCCAATGATTTGGAGGGGTGTCCCAATACTTTTGGTAATATAGTGTAATTTTTCCTGCGTTTGTCCAACCAGCTGAATTTGGATTTCTCCCTCCAGCGGCGACCAGCGATATTGCAGGCTGTGATAACCACTTTACAGCCCTGTTTTACCTTCCCCTAAGTAAGCTCCTGTAGTGGAATTTTGATATTAACCTCTTGCCGTCCGCCCGTAGTAAAAATTGTCATGATGCTAACAGCAGCACACTTCCAGTCCTTCTGTGACAATGCTTGCTCACCATACTGTATCTGTGGAGGAGTAGAATTGTCACTCTAGGACTGGAAGTGTAATAGGACTACAAGACTGCCTTCCCCTCATCTCTATAATTTGAGGGGTGTTTTTCCTTTCACAAGAGTAAAATGTCAGTTTGAGATCAGCTAACTACAGTAGGTTACAAACTCACTGGATTTCTGGCAGAATGAACAGGTATATTTTTGCACTGTGCTAACATAACAGAATGTTTTCAATTGTATATTTAACAGACCAAAAAGTAGCAAATAAGAAAAGTTTATTGTTAGGACTTGCATACATAATATGTGCACACAGAGGGAAGTACACAGATCTCAAAGACCAGACCTCAGCACAAGTAAGGCTATGAACATACAGGCAATATTTAGTAGCATTACCAAAATGAGGAGAGAGACAGGACTGCGCGCAGCAGGGTGTAGCTTTCTGGTTATTTGGTGTTCCCCTTCAGGGGACTACGGCTGTTCTTCTTCTCCATGCAAGCTAACCAGTGAAGATGGACACTCCTTTGAGCATTCTCTCCTGTGGACTGATCTAATGTAAAGAAGATGTAATGCTATTGAAATGTTCATGTTTTCCATCAATTAAGTAAAAGCAAATAAGCCTGAAGAACAGGCATGAGTCCCTTCATTCCTGAAAGTAAATGTGGCTTACAGCTGGGCGAGGTAATAAATCAGCCAGTTTTGGGTAGTAATGTGTGGTAGTCTGATGATGGCACTGTCTGGGTAGTTCCCTTCAGCACAGTTGCCACTCCACCTGCGTTGCATGGTTCCCAGGTGTGGATGTGACCTTCCTGGGGCCTTCCTTATGAGTAGTAAGTGAACTGCTTCCTAGGCATAAGGTCTGAAATGGGAACCAGTGTAAGTGTGTTTGGAACCAGAGTAAAATTCTGACAGATATCTATTTAGATCACAAAGAGGTTTTATACAGTTTATGCGAATGGCATAGTCCAATCAAAGATTCAGCTTTGGGCAGACTATGAGGTATGAATTTTCTTACCAGCCCCTTATATATTTCAAGCACAATTGTGGGGAGGTTTCTGAACATGTGTCGCCTGGTACACTCACTTGTGTTGGCTGCTTTTGAAAAAGTAAGAAGGGCATAGCTAGGAACTTCACCAGTGAGCAGAAGCCACTGAGTGAACATCCACCCATAACTGAAATATTCGTTTTAGACAGATTTACCCTTTCCTTTAAAATATGATTGAGCAATGACTTAAAGGATATTTAAACCCTCAGGGTCTAGCAAGAGGTAGATATATGCAAAAACATAAAAAAGTACGAAAAAGTTGTTAACTTACCTGTATCTCTGCCGCACGCCCCCGTCTAAAGATCTGAAAGATCTTGGGCGCCCACAAAGGACCATGAGGTGGGCACATGCGCAGTTCAGATCTTCGGCTGGGAGACGAGGAGAGACACAAGGTAAGTCAATGGAGGCAGCGCGCACCCGCACAGACTCCGTTGGACACGAAGTGCCAGGAAGAGAGAGGGGTCAGCGCGGGAGGGACTCCTGAAAACTACTGGAAATAAGAAGATGATCGGATCAAGAGGCATCATTTAAGGTAAGTCCTTACACTAGCATTTGGGGATGGGGGGAATATCCTTTAATGTCACTTTAATGATTTCTAAATGTAAACATTTTACTTACTCTGGTATATCTGTGCGTTTTAATATATTTATACAGGAAAGGCTTCTATGAGGAAGTGTCTTTTATTTTTCCAGCCTGAATACATATGATGGCTTTGTGTCTGTGTATATGTAACATGAACACAGCTTAACACTAAAGGAAAAAAGTAATAAACAATTAGCAAATGAAAAGAAATTGCGTACCAGTCATAATAAATGTGGGTGAAATGTAACTGCAGACCTTCTAAGCACCCTGTTATCCGGGCTGTCTCTGACTTCAATACTTTATAAATCACTGACCTCAGGATGAATTTGGAACTCCCGATCTGTAAATGTATTACTATTGGGACTGCCAGCTCTAAGTGACTCATTATTCTGGACATGCTGCAGAGGTGTATTGGAAAGGGGGGGGGTAAGCCACAAAGAAATAAAACAAAAAAAAACCTTTTCATCATTGCCCAGGACCTAAGGAACAGAAAGACATTTCCACACATGAACATCAAACAAGCATGCAAACGTGCATAATGCCTTTTCTAATCTTTATGACCCCAACCCTTCTCCAAAGCCTGCTCAAAACCTGTTAGAATCCAATACCAAATTCAAGCCTATCCCACCTCAACCTAACCACTGAACCATCACGTTCTCAAACAATTCATCCCCACACAGCTACCTCCTCATGTATCACTTCTCCGTCCCTTTTGGATCGTAAGCCTTCAGGGGCAGGGCCCTCTTTACCATCTTGTCTTGAATTGTATTGCGATTGTAATGTCTTCCTTATATTGTAAAGCGCTGTGCAAACTGTTGGCGCTATATAAATCCTAAATAATAATAATAATAGTGACACTAAACTCAGAAGTTAAATCTTAAAAATGCATTCAAGTACCAAATTAACAAAAATTTAGCTTATTTGTATATCACTTATCTATAGATCCTCAAATCACCTGCTGACACAGTCCTTCCTTCTGGAGGGTGGCTACATTTGTTCCCCACGGTCCCTGTACATGTTGTAAAGTAGCCACTGCTCCAAGACCACTCCTGTGATGGATTACATGCTCACATTTAGTTTACTAATTTGTATTGAGATTGTAGTCTATCATGGGAGTGAGCTTGGAGCGGTGGCTACTTTACAACACACACAGGGACCATGGGGAACAAATGTAGCCACCCTCCACAAGGAAGGACGGTGTCCACACCAATTCAGAGATGATTTGATAATCTACAGCTAAATGATGCACAAATATGCTACATTTTTTTAAAATAAGTATAATAAATAAGTATAATAATTTAGCATAGATTTTAAATGCAACAGGTTGTGGAAAACAAGATCCACACATCTCTGAAGCAAAAAGAATCTAAAGTTTTGTGAATATAGGAGGAGAAGCAGGAAAAACACTGGAGTTCAAGTAGATAAGCTATGCAGGAGGTTAATATCAGTAATGTTTGTTATTCTGGGTGATGTTTCATTGAAGATGTCATGAAAAAATAACATAAATGTAAATGTATTCACTGAATTCAACATACCAAAAAGTAGAAAACACAAAGCAGTGTAACATTTATATGTAGATTCACTTGGCTGTGTTCTTTGCCACACATCGTCTTTACACTCCGCACATCACTTTACATTAACACTGTTCAGCTGAGTACCAGTTTTATTCCTAAGAAACCATCTGCACTAGTTTAGAAGGAGTATTTTCTTGGATGGGCGCCAAAGAAACATAGGAATGATCAAATTGGTAGTGAGAGCCAAGCACACTTTATTAATAAACAAGGTAGCAGTGATAGAAGTGGTCATTTAACTCCAACGGCTGCTGCAATGGATTATGGCTTCACTTGATTTAAAGATAATGGTATGAGTAGGAAATAGGACTAAAACAGTGCCAGCTGACTTCTAACAGTCTTTAGTCATTAGCAAATTATAATATTACATTTAAATGTAAACCATAATGTTTTTTTGTCATTTTTTTAAAGATTTACAAAATTATATACAGATCTTTAATTGTTTGCATTGCAAGCATATAATATTTATCATTCACTAAATGATCATTAAAGACAGGATGCTTCCATTACCATTTGAGTCTGAAAGAGTAAATATTTACTTCAATTATTCAATCATGTAAAAAGCAAATTTGTGTTTATTTATTTCCTTTGTACATGGTTGGGTATTCAGAATGAGCATTTATGCTGCAATATATTCAGTCAAGATTCTCCTTTAGTAAATCAGCCTCCTTGTTTTTGCAATGCATGAGGGGCTTGCTAATAAGAAAATCCAGCACTAGGCATGCACTTGCTTGCTGCTTTTTGCTAACTGAAGGCCATATGAGCAGAGGAATAGGACAGTTTCTGCTCTGACCCATTTGTCTGTTTATGTTCTGGATCAAATTATACCACCTTTTTAACTTATTTTCAATATCTTTTCGACCTAGAAGTAAACATTATAAAACTCTAGAGCTCCATGTTGTGTCTACACGTAGTAAATATTAAATATGCATATGCAATAACTCATATGTACCCAAATAAATTCTGAACATAAACAAATTAAAATGTATAAAAAAATACATATTATGACAAAATATAGGAGCTGTCAGTGGTGATTTGTTTCTGCAGGTGTATGCTCCAAGGCTGTCAAGTTGTCTAGACACCTGAAATGCACATAATTGCCCCAGGTCAGTGACTTATCAGTTAGCGAAGGTAGGATAAAAGCCTGGAGCACACACCTTGTTTTCTTGGGAAGTTGAATTGTATATAATCACAGCAAGGACCAACATAAAACACAAAACATATACCTGTGCAATAAAGCTCAAGCTGGGCTGTACAACATAAACATTGCTGTAGAAGTACTTTTTTATATAAAGCTACTGTAAATGGTTCCTTGGCATGCAAATAATTTTACAAATGTGTTTCCTCCTCTCCAAACTTGGAGCAAATGTTCCTATTTGGGCAGTACATTTTGATACTCCCATGGTGACCCACTTTACATTCACTCACCTCATCACCATTTCCATGTTTCGTCCTTTCCTCTGGTTACCTTTCCTACCACCGTATCTCTCTTTTCTTCTTCCACTCTTTTTCTTTCCTTCCTTTGCTCACCTGTTGTTTCTTATAGTGTGCTTTGGGGGAGGCCTGAGGTGCAGTCCCTTATTGTTCTCACTCTGTTTTCTACATCCTGCGTGTTTAGGCACTTGACACTTAAAATGTTCTGCGCAAGTTTTCTATGGCTGAATGTTGTCATTTTCCAATATATGGAGCTTTCAGAGATTGTCATATTATTGAAACTAATAAAAATCTTTTGAACAGAAAATAATTTTTCAAGAGATCGACCTAGACTCTGAAGATGTTCTCTTGTCAAAAATAATTTTCCAAAATTGCAAATAGGTGCCTTTTGTAAAGAGACTCCATAACAAAATGGTTCCCTTGTACACAAACTAACATTTGGAAAAATAGAAAACATGGAGAAAACGCACTGTTAAGGTATGCTGCAATGGTGAGAGACTACCGACTGCACTAAGAGGAAACGGCTTGGTTATGTACAGGGCAGCCATCAGACATTTTGGGGAGCCTTACACAGCTTCAGGCCTGGGACCCCTGTCCACTGGCTGTCCCATTGAGTCCGTCCACTGGCCATCCCTCCTTGTCCTTCAGTGCAACCACTTTTATTTTAACACTATTACAACTTAATATGTGAAATTGAAATGTGTATTCCAATGCACAGGTAACACTGACCGTGCTGGGGTGACACCGCACAGGTAACAAAGACAATGCACAGGTAACACTGACACCACACAGGTAACACTGACACTGCAGGGGTGACACCGCACAGGTAACACTAACAATGGTGGGGTGACAACACACTAGTAACACTGACTCTGCTGGGGTCACAACGCACAGGTAACACTGACACAGCTGGGGTGACAACACACAGGTAACACTGACATTGCTGGGGTGACACCACACAGGTAACACTGACACCACTGGGGTGACACCACACAGGTAACACTGACACCGCTGGGGTGATATCACACCGGTAACACTGACTCTGCTGGGGGTGACAATGCCCAGGTAACACTGACACAGCTGGGGTGACAACGCAGAGGTAACACCGACTCTATTGGGGTGACAACGCACAGGTAACACTGACACCACACTGGTAACACTGACCCTGCTTAGGTGACACCGCACAGGTAACACTGACACTGCAGTTCTGGAATGACAGTGCATCGGTGTAATTGTCTCTCTCCTCCTTCAGCTTTCGGCAGAGTTGGTCAGTGTCTCTCTCCTCCTTCAGCCCCGCCCCCCTCCCCCAGCATTGGTCTGTCTCTCTCTTCTACTTCAGCACCCCCCTAGCATTGGTGTCTCTCTCCTCCTTTAGCCCCCACTCCCAGTGTCGTCTGCGTTTCTTTCCTCCTTCAGCCCCCCTCCCCAGCGTTGCTCAGTGTCTCTCTCCTTCTCCCCACCCCCAGTGTCAGTCGGTCGGTGCCTCTCTCCTCCTTACCCCTCCACCATCGGTAGGTGTCTCTCTCCTCCTTCAGACCCCCACGCCGGTTGTGTCTTCTGGCTTAAGAGATCTTAAGCTGGAAAAAAACCTACCTTTCCCCTCCAACAGCTGTGCTCCGCTCCAGCTTTGCTTCTGCCAGGTAGAAAAAAGCTCCGCCCCCAAAAAACTTTCCTGCCCTCACATACTCCAGGAGGTATCAGTTGCACAGGGGGGCCCCGGGACCTTACCCATGTAACTGTACATAGAAATCTATTATAAAAAATATGCTTGGAGCCCAGGCCACCCCCGGGCGAGTACTAGCCATTCCTACCTGATTGAGATCCTGGTTATACAGGCTACACTGATAGAGACACTGCCATGTGAAGAGGTTTTCCTGGTAGAGAGACTGCAATATGGTCAAACTAGCTCATTGCAGAAAGCTGTTCACCCCAATAGAGAAGCAGCCACATGGAGTGACCACCATGTTAGAGATGTCAACCTTGTCACTTACTTGACAAATGAAGGCTGAACAGGGAATTTATTCGCTGACAATTCAAGGCTGCAGAGGGAATTTGTTAGTTCTACTCCTAGACTGGATTACATGAAAAGACCCAGCAGGTTGCATGGTTCCCTTGTGATGAAAGAAACATTACAGATCATATGACTATATGGTATACACAGGATTGAATCTCACCATTCAGCCTGGACTGGGATAGAAACAGGTAATGCAAAATGGCACTACCACAGTATGTAGAAACAGCAATCTCTAGAGTGTACTCTCCTTGCTGATGTAGCTTGAGAGGGAACATGCCACACTAAGCACATGTAGGTAGGTACCACTCAGTTGCAGCTATTAGTAGCAGGACAGCCAAGCTGGCTATAAGGAGGAACAGGACAGTAATTGTAAATTACTCACTTTCTCATTCAGAAATATCAAACCAGATTACTGTTTGTGTTCCCTTCTGTTCTTTGAAAACCTGTAGAGGACAAGTTGTCCGCTGTACTTGTCTCCAGCAGCCATCTTGAGGAGGCCTTATGTCCCTGATAGGGCATGAGTTCTCTTAAGATTTTGTCAACCCTTTTGTGTTGGCTCATATATATAAATAGAGCCCATTCACCCTTTTGTAGAGTGTATATGTGGAACCAGAGAGGGACATATGCCCAGCCTGTGAGGGAAAGCTAGGCTTTGCACAGGGAGAGTGTTCCAGTCTGCAGGGACAAGACAGGAATCCTTGGGAGTCCTAGGAGGTCCAAATTGTGTGGGAGAGAACCAGCACCATTTTTGTGCCTGTGAGAGAAGGCCATCAGTGTCAGTGTATCCCCTGCTGGGCCATTACTGCTGCATTTGTGTAATCTGCTAAAGGTTACTGGCCTCTGGCAAGTAAACTTTCTGTGGAACAATATATCTGTGTATAGAGATGGTATTACCATTTGTCTACCCAACCTAGTGTTATAAATAATCCACTGTGGAGAGATCCAGATACTGATCGCAGGTGCTGGCAGTGCAGGCATTTAGGCCACATTTACAGGAACTGGGAGAGAAGGGGAGAAAGACCTCTTCAAAAACATCCTTTAAAATAGAGGTTCCAATGGTGGAGGGGCAACTCATGGGAATCTTTAACTCACTGCCCCAACGTGATTCTACCATGATCCCAGCCTGTGAGGGAAAGCTAGGCTTTACACAGGCAGAGTGTTCCAGTCTGCAGGGACAGAACAAGGTTTCTCAAGAGTACGGCCTAGGAGGTCTAAATTGCATGGAAGGTTCTTCTGATCAAGTGGGACAGAACCATTACCTTTTGTGCCTGTGAGGGAAGACCATCAGTGTCAGTGTATCCCTCTATTGGGCCATTACTTTTGTATTTTGAAAGTCAGCTAAAGGTTACCAGCCTCTGGCAAGTTCTCCTTGTGTGCCTGGAACAATATATCTGTGCATAAGGATGGTATTGCCTTCAGTGTCATTCAGTTAAGCTACAATTTGTATCTTTTCTGGATGTACAGTTAAGCTGTGCCTTATACGTCTACAAGAAAACAGTTCTCTCCATTTTTGTAAACAACATTTTCACTGCCATCTATCAAACAATTAAAGTTATTTTGTTTGCAATACTAAGCATTAGTATTAGTAGTGCAATACTAAGCACAATCCCAACCTACACATTAGTCTATACCTTCCATAATTGCTGGCCTGAGAAATTGTTTTTATTTGTGGTGAACTCGGGGCATTAGCAACATGGTTTATCTATGCCATTGGTAGTGAAAGCTTATATATTTAATATGTAGTTTTCACACCACAAAAACAGTACCACAAAGTGCCTTGTGCAATGGTTTCTAGGTTATCAGCATCCACTGGGCCTCAAAATATATTTCTCCAAAAGAAGGTTGTCAGCACCAATGGCTTTAAAAAAACTGTGCAAAATAGCTCTGTTATTTAAGACATAAAACAGCAGCTTAAAAAACTCCAATATCAAATATTGATAGCAACATTTCATGTTCTTTTTCAACCACGAGATATACCACTGATAGTTAAAGTAGATATAAGCTTCTTTGGGGACAGTCACTGTAATAACCCAGCATGCTCTTCACTGAAGAGCCAAAGGAAATATCACTGTTCCAATTCCTTAAGGTGGCCATACACTTTACAACCCTCGCAAGACTTTTGTCTTGCGAGGGTTGTAAAGTAATTTTAAAAAACGTACGATCTGCCCATCTTGGACAGGCAGATCGTACTTGCGATCATCGCAAGCCCGCCCCCTGAGGGGTGGACTTCCGATGACTGCAATGAGGGGCGGGCTTTCCGATGACTGCAAACGGACAGTGTGCGCGTGCGCACAACGGCCGGTTCGGCAGTTGTCGAACAAGCAGGCCACTAACGCGCAGAGAATCATACGATTCTTGGCTGGTTTTCCAGCCTGCTTGTTTGACGGAATACGTGCGACCGTACAGTAGAAACAGTCGCACGCCTTCCATACACTTTGCGATTATCGTACGATCGCAGGATTTCCCGCGATTCTCGTATGATAATTGTACATGGGCACCTTTAGCCGCCATCAGGACTCCCAGGTGCTGGTCTAATAGGTGCGTCTCCACCTTGGAATGTAGTAGTATACGAACAGACCGCACTATCCAGAGAATTCCAATACCTCAGACCTCGCTGAAAATCACAGCAAATCCAGCGTAACAGTGAATAAAAGTGTATAAAGCAACAAATGCCATGTGCTTCAATGTGCTTAAGAATATACTATTGCTAAATACATAAAATCACACAACTTAGAGACCTGGAATTAAATATTTATTTGGTCTTCTAGGAAGACTTTAGTTCCTTTTATTCATTCAAAGATAATAAGTCGAATTGTTTTCATAACTTTGGGGATAACATCTTTTGCAACAAAAGTTAAGCACCCTGCAGAGGCTGCAGTGATATCCTCATTTTGCTAATGGGTATTCTGCAGTAATATAAGAAAGTCTCTGAATACTCCACAAGACCTATACAGTGGAAGCCACGGTCCATAGCTTACATAGTTACATAGTTACATAGTATTTGAGGTTGA
>NW_017306900.1:780568-782926 GCF_000935625.1 Nanorana parkeri | reverse complement strand
CCTTTTTGAATATTGGGACTACCGTAGCCCTCCGCCAAGCAGTGAGAGCTAACAAGCTCAAACAGTTGTATGTAAATGAACTTTTTGGCTTTACATATGAGGCTACACCTGTACTACAGTTTAATGATTATGTATGCACAGTTGATCACAGCAGTTTTAAAGAAAGATTAGCATAGTTCAGTCCACCGTACTGTAAATGAGGACTATAGCCAATGTTTTTTGGATTTGAAACTAATTATGTTCCAATACCTTCTGTTATATTAAAGCAAAATTGTACTTTATTGTTCCTTGCCAGGTATGGAAATTGTTAATCGTGCTGGAAGATTTTTGCAACCAATGCTGCAAATTGATTGAAGTCTGTTTAAAATAGTTTTTCAAACATACTGAACGGCTAATACATTTCAGTCAGATAGTCCTGTGTCAGACCAGAATAAAAGTACTGAAAAGCAGCTTTTTTGGAGAAAGGGGAGGCCTGATTAGTTACTATACGCAACTGTTCCACTTCAGCTCTGTTTCTCTTACATCTACTCGAAGTAGCTAAATATATTTTGTGTGTGTCAGACAGAATTATAGCTGCGCAGTGTGCAGATAATGATGTATACAATCTAGAGAGTCCAGTCAAGAGATTGCTTTTACTATAGGAATTTCAGACAGATGGTGCAAAACATATCTCTGATCAAACTAAATATAAAAATTATTAACATTTTTACTCAAGCATTCATTAGATAAGACAGAACTACATAGCAGCAAAGTCTTTTTAAGAGCTATACAGCAAAAGGAGAAAACCTTAGCGATACATTTTGTTGATGTCTATTGCAGATGAGGTCAAGTCATATTATACCGGCATTAAAATATACAATCACTAAGCAATTTATTAGGAACCCCCGTACACCTGCTTATTCATGCAAGTATCTAATCAGCCAGTCACATGGCAGCAGCACAATGCAGAAAATAATGCACATATAAGTCAGGAACTTCAGTTAATGTTCATATCAAACATCAGAATGAGGGATAAATGTGATTTTTGAACTGGCATGATTGATGGTGCCAGTTGAGCTAGTTTGACAAATTCATTAACTGTTGCTGTCCTGGGATTTGCATGCACCACAACCTCAAGTGCAAAAAAATATAAATCTAGTGATCATCAGTTCTGTGGACAGAAACACCTTGTTGATAAGAGTGAGATCAGAGATGAATAGTCAGACTGGTTCAAACTGAGGTTATGTTAACTTAGATAACCACTCTTTACAACTTTGTTGAGCAGAAAAGCATCTGAGAATGAACAACACATCAAACTTTGAGGTGAATTGGCTACAAAAGAAAAAGATCAAGTTGGGTTCTAGTCCTATCAGCCAAGAACAGAAAGCAGATACAGCAGTGACCACAGGCTCACCAAAACAGGGCAGATTAAAACTTGAAAATTGCAGTCTGGTCTGATGAATTCTAATTGCTGCTGAGACACACAGATGGTAAGCAAGTCACTCGATCTTAACCCAAGAGAACACCTTTGGGATGTGGTAGAATAGGAGATTCCCATATGAATATGCATCTGACATGGACCAGAATCTCCAAAGAATGTCTGTGAACAGTGAAATGCATGCCACAAAGAAGTGTGGGCAGGAAGGCCCTTCCCTGTATTAATCAGTGAGTGTTTATTTCCAAGCATATACTACCATCTCAGTCATAAATGTTAGCTTACTCTTCCAGGAATGTAAGTACTGTTCCCTGAACTATTTGTTACTGAAAATTACTTCAGTTCTTGTCATACAATTAGACTATTTTTGTCTGCCATGTGCATTTTACACACAACCTTAGGCCCATACAACCTTAGGTATTTCTATTAAAAAATGAGGAGAACTGAGTGTAAATGCTATTGGTAGAGGTCTAAATTAAAAACAGTCTAATCCCTGCACTTAAGTTCCTCTATCTTTTCTGCTACTCTGTTTCTTAACACACGTATTACTGGCTTTTCATGTATTTTACAATGGTGAAATACAAAACTAAATATGAGAGTTCTGTTGCAAAAGAAGGAGTGAGATTGCATGGCAGCAGGCTGCTTGTTGCCCAATGGATCAAAATAAACAAACTAAAAAGAAAATGTGTGGGCTCTTTTACATAGTACAGTATACCCCCTTACATGATATTAAGTGTTTCTGGCTATCAGAATCTCTTATTAACAAGCACAGGAATTCCCCAACCATGTGCAAACATGAGCTGTTCATTTTCTAAAGAAAAAAACAAGGGGAAAATATTTTACCTTGTGTGCACTATACTCATCCAATAAAGGCAAGGCATGGACCTGATACACCAATAACTGCAATGGAATTTAATACCCATATGCTAATATTTTTATATATA
>NW_017306900.1:669808-774342 GCF_000935625.1 Nanorana parkeri | reverse complement strand
AACCCGAAGTTCCATTGGCCCAATTTATGTCTGGGTAATTTCATGCTCCCACAAAGTTGGGAGCATAAACAACCACTCAGTGCTGGCCACTACTAAAGTCTGGATCCAGTAATGGAGATTCCATCCCTCCCAATACTCTTTGAAATCTCCCAGTTCCAGGAAACCAAGCCAAATCTGGAAAACCTGTAAAGAACTGCAAAGTCAGCTCTTTCCCAGTAAAAGTTTGCGTTCTCTGGAACTGCTCAGCCCCCCTGGCTTTTTAATGTTTTACACAAAATAATCCAGTTAATTTTCATTCTTTTGAGCCTTAAGTTAAGCAGAGTTTATTCATTGTGACATCACCCCATATATGTCATCAAGACAAAAGTCCACTTGTAAGTATTATGTACTCTCATTTCCTCTCTAATCCCCTCTGTTAAATTTCAAACTAGTTCAAAGGCAGGACAAAGAATACCAGTAAAAGAAGGCACTTCAGAGAATTTACGTAAATGACTTATGACTAACTAGTATATAAACATCACGATGCCAGGTAAAGGTTTAGCAAAGCTCCCATTATAAGATAATTCCGTTAGTCATCTATGAATGCGCTACTTCTACATATTTTCATTATCTAGTACTAGCATTTCTAACAGTCAGAGAAAAAATATTGATTTGCACTAGAACTATTTCTTTTTGCCTAAAACGTTGACCTATTGTGGTATTTGTACATAGCGGATAAGAAAGTCCAAATGAAAGGTCATATAAGCATACTTCAGATGTAGGTTGTAATCAAGTCGCTGGTACTCCTGCTATCTCACCATATGTAAATATTAGGTATCCTGAGACACAAACAATTATGTTTACGACCTAAATGTGCTGTCTCCGGTGTTTTTCAAACAAACTAAACATCAACACACATTGAAATGAGCATGACATATTAAATAAGGCACAAGTAAAAGCAAAAAAAATATGCTTGAAATATATTATATATTATATTATTATGTAACATAAAATTTAGGTAAAACTTTTTTCATATTAAGTCAGGTACTTTTAGTGGTTAAATTAGCAAAATAGATCAGTGAAGTTTGATCCTATTTCATAGAAATATTCACTACTGGACTGTATATAGAACATAATGGTTCTAGAAATGCGGGACCAGGGCAACACAGGCTATTATTACAAATGGGAAGCCTCATTCGCGCTATTCTATATTCCATATCTTACAGTGGGACATAGATAATTAGCGTTCAGGCTGCTGCCAGAGCTGCATACCATCACCAACTGCATTCCCTTCGAGATCCCTGAAGCAGAACTACACCAGAACTATCCTTTGCAGCCAGGGAAGGTGCTAACTTAGACAATCACACATCATTAGGTACTTCCATTACAGTCACAACCACATGTTGCAATGCTACATTCTAAATGCAGACAATTTATTTAATTTGACCTATTAAGAGAAGAATCAGACAGAACATAATACCACCCAACCCCTTGATTACAGTTTTACTCATGATCTAAATGTTTGCTGTGTATGGCTATAAAAACAAAAAAAATCTTCACAAATCTTGCAAATGCTTCAGCGTGAATGAACTTTAATGTTGAATTACGACCTCCAGCCAAGAAAAGTGCCATCTTAGCCTCCATTTTGATTGCAGTTGCAATGGTAATGCATATGTGATCAGCTATGACACCAGTCATTTGAGGGCTTGAAAGTTCAGTTGAGAGCTGAATTAAGCGCACAGGCAACCTTGATGGTTGGCATGCCTTAAAAGACAGTTATATTGGTGGGTCAAGTTCTGTTTTAAAGTACTGGATGTGGAAAGCCTCTACCAAGTGGGGTGGTAGGGAGCAGGATGAGCTTTGTATGAACAGATATGTTATAGAACCCTAAGAGACTGACAACCAATTGGATAATTACTAGCTGGGTGTGGACCACATCAGTTGTAGATATTGTAACAACTTCCCATGAAAGATTTTGTAGATTCTCCATTGATAGTTTGGAGTCATTTTGCTTGTTGGCATCCTCTACTCTTATTAACCTTTATTTCTTTGCAAGTTATTTCAGTAAAATTAGATCAGTTAACAACAAACTATTATTCAATTATCTGCTTTTTTTCTTTTTATAGCCATACATAGCAAGCATTTAGATCATGAGTAAAACTGTAATCAAGGGGTTGGGTGGTGTTATGTTCTGTCTGATTATCCTCTTAACAGGTCAAATTAAATCAATTGCCTGCACTTAAAATGAAGCATTGCAACAAGTGGTTGTAACTGTCATGGAAGCGCCCATTGGTGTGTGATTGTTTTAAAAGCTATCAGCTAGCATAGTCATTGGTGAGACTTGTCTGTCTATGAATGGTCTTAAGAGGTTATTTAGTTGTGGTTGTGTTTTATTCTAGCTCTGTAAAAGAGTTCTAAAGTACCAGCATATCCTATCCTGTTATAACATCATTATTGTAATATGAATACATACTATAGTTGTTTTTGATATTACAATCAAAGCTTACTGAAAAAAAAATCCTTTTATATAGTGAGCACTGCCTTCTGTCTGCCCATCACTTTCTTTCAACAACTTCGTGGATTCCAGTTTGCTTTGTCTCTCTTTCCCTGCTGCTTGATATGTGATGCAATCTCAATTTCTCAAGACTACATAGCCCATAATGCATTGCTTCCAGCAATAAATGATAATGTACAGATGCTGAGTTGTAATTCAGAAGGCAGGCTTTGTGAGGGTTGTGACATAAAAAAATGCATATACACAGGGCTGAGTAAGATTGTATGACTGCATTGAGGGAGTTCATCCAATGGGCATCTTCAATATGTAGGTTTACAAACTAAATTGATATGGTTATTAGGAATGTGATAGAACTTATGCCGATTCAATATAGAAATACATATTTATTTTTAGTTTTTGACTATAGATGCCCTTTAAATGTGTCTGTGTACGGTGTCTCAGCGTAAGATATAACACACATACACTACCAGATGTCACAATAAATATAATATTACAATACTTTAAAAAAAGTTTAAGGCCCACACACCTAAGAATTCAGTAGTGGGTTGCTATTCTTCCGCACAATTGGCTTTTTTATTCAATTTACCATTGTGTAACAATCTGCAGTTTTCTATAGAATCATTACTGAGATTAAAAACATTCACTGCAAGAATTAAAGTAAAATGCAAAACTACAGAACGCAAAGTACAATTGCTATGAGCAAGAAGTAGATGCCCATTACGAGTAATCACAAATCAGGCTGCCTGAAATATGCTGATGAATAAGACAGAAGATGTTTGGTGGTCACAGGTTAATGCAATTTACACCCAGTCCTTCAAATTTGCACTACCTTAATAAATAAGTCAAAATGTGTGAGCTGGTACATTCCTTAGACACAAACAATGGCATTAGCTTGGTGAAAATGTTAGCAAATTCTGGTGGACGTAGCTGTGAATGTCAGGAAAACCAATGCTGTGATGAATTACCAGCAGCATAAAACCACGATAATGGTGCGCTCACTTTGCTGGATCCAGAGCAAGGACAAATCACATTAGTGTGAACAGGGCCTACATATAAGGCCTACATATAAGGGCCTTTCAACTGACAAAAAAAGCTTTATTCTCATATGTGCTTAGGTGCATTCATTTTTTTTTTTGATGAGTGTGTTTTTCATTGCAGTTTTATACCTTAGGAGACCCACCAGGTTCTTCTTAACCCTTTTGCTGCAAGAGCATTTTTTTTGCACATGTTTATTATCCACATTCTAGGCCTGAAGATTACATACCCCCCCCCCCAAAAAATGTATATATTTCCTGAAAGCACAGGCCCTGTAGAATAAAATGCAAGTTGTCTTAGAATTCATTTTCTTTCTATTTTCTTTCTAAAGCAGTCACAGTCTGAGTAGAAAGGCCTGTCCTTTGACAGTAGCTGCAGAGTGGGACCATTGCTCTTTGCGGGGAAGTAGTGGTCTAATGTCTCCTAATGAGCAATAGCTCTGCAATCAGCAAAACCCATGCTCTCCTCTGATTGGGGAACTCTGACTCAGCAGAGGGTGTGTCCAACCTCTGCACAGAGATCACTGCTTCCCCGCAGAGAGCAAGAGTCCTTCTCTGCAGCATTCTGGCAGGGGACAGGCTTTTCTAATCATACTGTAGATGATTTATAAAGAAACCATGATGTGGGGGCGTGGCCAACTAGCGGGCAAGATGGCTGCTTAGACCCGGAGCTCCGTGCACACACAGGCCCGGGCAAGCACTACAGCGACGAGCGGGCACATCACCGGTCACCACCGCTGCTGCCGGTATCCGGTTCACTCACCGGAGATGTCCCGCAAACGCAGGAACGGATCCAGGCCGCGGAAAGTCACAGACTTTTCCCGGCGGTCTCAGCCTCGGGCCGCGCAAGATGGCGGCGGCGCTGCTCCTCCACCCTTGTCTCCCTCTCAGGGCTCTGAGAGATCGGAGGGATCTCAGCACTCCTCACAGGATGGCGAGCAGAGGAGCACACAGAATCGTTCCACCCCGGCGACACAACGGCCGTCCGCCTCCCCAGCAGTGCGGAGCCCTGCTAAATCGAGGCCCCTGCTTTCGGGCCTAGTGGAGGAGGTGAGCCCTTCTACTAGAGAACTGTTTGCTCCCATTGAGAACTTCCCTACAACAAATCAGCCCCTCTCTGACACCACCCTTAAAGATATGCTAGTATCTTTGTGGAGTTCGCTTAATACTGATATTCAAGCCCTAGTACATCAGTTCATGTCTGACCTGCAGGAGGTGGGGGAGAGGGTCACCCACATTGAGGATAAGATGGGGGATTTTGCGGACACCTTCAACGAATTAGTGGACGCACACAACGACAGGGAAGATGACATAACCTGGTTGCAAACAAAGGTGGCAGATCTAGAGGACAGGTCACGCCGCAATAATATCAAGATAAGAGGCATTCCTGAGTCTGTCCGCCCCGATGACCTATCCGCGTATGTGCAATCATTCATGAGGGCAGTCCTGCCGGACGTCTCCTCGCCAGACCTGATTATTGACCGCATACACCTCTTACCTAAGCCCTCACACCTGCCGGACGGCATACCAAGAGACACCCTGCTCCGTATTAATTTTTTCCACGTGCGGGAAAGGTTGCTCAAAGCACTAAGACACCCGGCCGACCTCCCTGCCTCCTATGCCAAGATCCAGGTGTTCGCTGATCTCTCTCAGTTCACTCTCCAACTTAGGAGAAAACTAGTGCCAGTCACGAAGGCCCTCAGAGATAACAAAATTCTCTACCGATGGGGGTTCCCGACAAAACTCATGATAACTAAGGACAACGATCAATACACAATCTCTACCCTGGAACAAGGCCTTGCCCTCCTACAACAGTGGAGGCTGACCCCTGCTGCTGAGGTCCGCCCGCCGTCCTCCACCAAAACTGCCGACGACTGGCAAGTAGTGTCCCGCAAGCGGGGCCCGAGACCAAATGACTGACAACGGCTGATTGTGCAGATCTGTTCCCATCTCAGCCCATGAGGTCTAGTGGGCCACTTTGGTGTTACCACCCCAGTTTGATGTTCAGTTGCGATAACTGCTTCCCTGTCCCATCGGGGAATTGTTTTTTACTTGACTTGTCCCACATTGATGTCTTTCTACTTGTCTTTTCGTAGTCTTTGCTCTTTATCTTTTTTTCCTCACACAACGGGAAGAGATGTGCTAAGCCAACATATGGAGACCCACTCTTCAACCTAGATCTCATCCGGAATCCTGACTTCAACACAGTGGCCACAACCCGCCCGCGGCCTGGTTTCCTGGCGCAACTCCGTGAGTACTGTACATGCACTTACATACGCTGCTTTTACCCTACCCATGGCTGTACAGTTCCTATCTCTTAATGCCAAGGGCCTCAACCACCCAGCTAAGAGACGCTCACTATGGCTGGAAGCTGTCAAACACCATGCGGATGTAGTCTGCATACAGGAGACCCACTTCTGTAACTCCGCTCCACCGCAGTGCTCCCATAGGAGCTTCCCTACTGTCATTACAGCTAACGCCACTTCCAAATCTAGGGGGGTTCTTGTGGCCGTCAGAGACACAGTATCCTTTCACCAACTTGAGGTGCACGTCGATCCGATGGGTCGATATATCATTTTAGTATGCTCTCTCAACTCCAAACCCTACACCATCGTGAACCTTTATGCACCCAACACCCACCAAACACGATTTGTCAATCGCCTGCTTAAAAAGGCACGGAAAGTCCAAAAAGGAGCCCTGATTGTGTGTGGGGACTTTAACCTGGTCCCGGACAGAGGCATGGATTCTACCTCCTTGCCTCAGCAGCGACTGCCATCCCTTCAACCTACCATCAACAGTAACGGCCTGTTTGATATTTGGCGATGTCAACATGCCAGTGAGCGAGACTTCACATTCTTCTCCCCTCCACATAAATCATATTCCAGGATAGACCTGTTCCTGGTGGACCGCATACTACTGCCCTGGATACAACACACCTCTGTTCATGACATCACCTGGACTGACCATGCCCCGGTCTCGATGTCGATCTCATCTAACCATCCTACCTCTAACTCCTTTGTGTGGCGTAATAATGTCTTTCTCTTAAAGCAGGCTGAAACTGTAAAATCTATTACTAATAGCTTGGTAGAGTTCTTTGACTTCAATGCATCCTCAGTGGAGGACCCTTTTACATTGTGGAACGCCCATAAGGCGTATATTAGAGGTCTATTGATCCAACACAGTTCTAGGTTCAAGAGGCAGAGGACACGGGCTCTAGACCAACTCATATCTGAAATACGGGAACTTGAGGCTGAGAACAAACGACAACCCACTCCCGACCGCTCCTTGACTTTGTCCAAACTCCGCTTAGATCTTAGAAAACTCCTCATGGAACAACACTGCCGACTCTCCATGACGGTCAGATCTAACTTCTACGTTAGTGGCAGTAAAGCCAGTAAACTTCTGGCTTCTCACCTAAAAGCCCAAAGGGCTCGTACTAGAATCCCCTATATACTGCACTCCTCTGACAACCACAAATTATATCATCCTCAAGAAATAGCCGAAGCCTTTTGTGCATACTACAAATCCTTATATAACTTACAGGATGAACCACTGACCCACCAACCCACTCGTCCTGAAATAGACGTGTTTTTGCAGTCCCTTCACTTACCTACGCTCACGCCCTCCCAATTAGAGAGACTTCAATCCCCATTTACTGTCACGGAGTTGAATAAAATTATAACATCCATGCCCAATAACAAATCCCCTGGTCCGAACGGGTACTCCAACGAATATTACAAACTGTTCGCCCCCACACTCAACCCTCATTTACTTAAGGTCTTTGATACCGCGGCGTCCTCTGCCTCTTTCCCTGCCGAAATGCATCGTGCCTTGATTGTTACGATCCCCAAGCCGGGGAAGACTCCGGACCAACCTCAGAACTTCCGGCCCATTTCCCTCCTGAATTCCTACATAAAAATATACGCTAAATTAATAGCACACCGCCTTAACAATATTATGCCCACCCTGTTACATCCTGACCAGAAGGGATTTACGATGGGCCAAGAGGCTCCAGACGCTACTAGGCGAGTTATCAACCTGCTGGCACAGGTGGAGCGCTCTCGCACGCCTTCTCTGTTCCTGGCCTTGGACGTAGAGAAGGCGTTCGACAGGGTCAACTAGTCCTATCTCCGGGGGGTCCTCCTGAAATTCGGGTTCGATGGAAGAATCATTGATATGATTATGGCATTATACTCTGCCCCCCTCTGCACAGGTGTTCACATCAGGTGGACTCTCCTCGCCATTCACCATTACTAATGGCACGAGGCAGGGCTGCCCTTTATCCCCCCTGATATTTAACCTTTTGATAGAGCCCCTTGCTGAGTCCCTCAGAGCCGACCCAGAAGTTCGGGGGATCAGTATCCACACCACCCTTCCTCCCCAGAAGGTAACTCTTTTTGCTGACGATGTTCTGTTAACCCTTACAGCTCCGGAGTCTTCCCTGCGGAGGACAATGCAGATACTAACCTCTTTTAGCAATGTGTCGTATTACAAACTCAATGTTGGCAAATGTAATGCTATGGGTATAAACCTGGGCTCGACTCCTCGTAAGGCCTTGAAAGCTGACTACCCCTTTGAGTGGACGGCCAGTAGCATCCCATATCTGGGGACCAACATACCTGAAGCGACGAACCGGCTCTATCAGTGTAATTTCATCCCATTCTTGGAGCGGTTCCCAGCTGAGCTCCAGGCGTTGAGTAGGGGTTTTCTGTCCTGGACGGCTAGATTAGCGGCTTTTAAGATGCTTACTCTCCCCAAGCTCCTGTACTTATTCCGGACTGTAGCCATCCCCTTACCTACCGGATACTTCAAGTCCTTACAGACCGCTTTATCTAAATTCATTTGGCTCAATAAAAAAACTAGGTGCTCCTGCACCTCTCTTATTAAAAACCCTGGAGTGGGCGGCACTGGGTACCCTGACCTCAAGGACTATCACCTGGCTGCTATTTTATCGCAGCTCCGAGCCTGGATGAGCCCCTCAGAAGATAAACTCTGGCCCTCTTTGGAAAGTAAACTGACCCAGGGAGTCTCCTTGTACTCCTGGGCTTTTATTAACTCGTACACCTCTACCTCAGTGGCTGAGTACTCGCCCCCTATCCAAGCCACCATACAGGCTTGGCGCGTACTCATGCACACCAGGCCCTCCGGGGATCAGCAACCTACCCCTCCAATCCCGCTCTCCGCCCTAGCACTTTTTATCCCAGACTTCCCACACGAACGGTGGTCTAAAAAGGGTATCAGTTGAGTCCAGGACCTACTACAAAACATGTGTATGCAACCTTTCCCGCACCTATGCTCACGATACGAGTTGATGGGGCAGGATTACTATAGATACCTGCAAGTCTCGCATGCTTTGCCTTCCCTCTTGGCAGCATGGCCTCAGGTGCCAGTCCAGATTTGGAGGTATCTCTCATCCACGCCCGCCCGTAAGGGGGGTATCTCGCTCTTTTATAACTCTCTCCAACATAAGAGGTTGTTTACTAAACTACCAGCCTTTCTGGCCTGGGAGAAGGAGCTGGGTGTGACCTTCCCCTCAGAGTCATGGGAGACAGCATGCGGCTCCATTTACCTTGCCACGAAGAGTGCCGACCTTTGGGAGCTCTTTCATAAAATCTCTCTAAGATGGTACCTCACGCCATATCGCCTAGCAAAATTTGCACCGGCTAATTCCGCGATGTGCTGGAGGGACTGCGGGCAGACAGGTACTCTTCTCCATATTCTATGGAGATGTAAGTCCTTGACGAGCTACTGGAACGGCATTTTTCGTTGGCTATCAAAGATAACTGGTTGCCTCACCACTCCTGACCCGACGCTTGTACTCCTACTCATAGGCATAGACCGCTTCCCGGTGCCTTTCCGAGCACTGGTTGTCCACACATTACTGGCAGCTCAGCTTACAATCGTGAGGCATTGGAGAAGCTCAGTTAGTGTCTCTGTGAGTGAAACCCATCAAACTTTAGCCTTGCACTATGATCTTGAGAGACTATATGCGATCAAGAGTGGTACCTTAACCTCCTTTCACAAAAAGTGGAAATGGTGGACTCCTAAGCTATAACGATGTGTGACTTTCCCTTCTTTCCTTCGATCTGCCTTCTCTACCTCTTTCTTTCTCTTCCATCTACTACCCCTGCTTCAAACAGTCTATGACTATTGTAGGAAGTGATGATGGATAGTAATTGTTACCGATGCTCCTACAAGAGTATTGACCTTAGCTTAACAAAAGCAAATGTTTCTCTTTCTTGTTATGTTATTTGAGTATTTTGTCTCATCTGTACTGTTGTGGCACTACCCGTGCTTGTTGTTCTGGGAAAAAAATACTAATAAAAACTATTTTGGAAAAAAAGAAACCATGATGTAAGACTTTGCACATCTTTTATTTTGATGCACCTGGGATGTATTTAGCTGATTTAAACTGAAAGTTTAGATTAAAAGGGAAGGAAAGCCAAACTTTTTAGTCTTACTTCTCTTTTGGGTCATAGGAGTACATTTACCAATGTATTCCAAGGACCTAAAACCACCTGAGCCGCACCGGCTGCCTAACTGACTGCTGGCTTTGCCTGTCTGAGCGTGACATAGAGCCAGAGCCAGTCATGCCTGCCCCCCTCCTAGGCCTGTAGCTCCATTGAGTACTGGTGCAACTGAGAGTGGAGGAGGTAATCCCTGTGGGGAGTGTTGACTGACAGCCACTCCAGGGAGAAAAGACAGAGAACTGACCATTCAGCAGGTACATGATCACTCAGTTCTTGGTTAGAGCCAGTGTATGACAGCTGCAATGTCCCACACCAGCTCTAAGCAGAGGGGGTAGTATTTTATACTCTACCTGCACCTTTAACACACATATAGGGACATCGACATCTGTACTACATATTACATTTTATACATTTTTTTAATTATTTATATAATAATCATGCCAGGATAATCATGAATGCATATTGTGGATTATGGATTATATGAAGATTACGCTTTTGGTGTCAATGACCTGGTGCTAATCAGAAAAGCTATGCATATACAAAATCAAAGCTTTAGGGGCCACCAACACTGCATTTCTAGTTATATTTTATTTTAAGATATTAATCTTCTTCTTAACCAGGCTATGATGACATAGTTGTAGAAGCCTATTCAGAGCATTGTGCCTGTCCTTAAACTTCTGTTGTTTTTTGTTCCCATTGAAGTGTATTCCTGGAAGAGGAAATATATTTAGAAAGTAAGTACTTCCAAAAAGGGCCCATTGTAAATAATTACTGCAAGTTAAAAATAATGTTTCCATCAAGTTACTGCAAAAGGAGACATTAGTTATTCTATTTTCACCACTTCCTGGCATTGCAGATATCATGAGTCCCTTGGCAATGCCCTGGGAAGTACCATAAATGCTTTACATATCTGATGTGTACAAAGAAAAACTGTGCTTTACTAAGAGCATTTAGTTATTATGCAAAATGTTGCATTTAGAGCATTAAGGTTGTTTAGGTTTAAGTGCTTGTGTAAAATAGTGATAGTACTAAAATAAGTAATATGAATTCTAATATAATACAATGCACAGACTCACATTCTAAGGTGCCCTAAAGAGTCATCTCTCTCACACTGCAGAATTAAAAATCCTTTTTCATGGAGTGAAGTCCCGACACAACATTCAGCAGTCCAGTGTGGAAGCCTGAGTGGCTAGCAAAGTATTTCACAATGGACTGTTTAATGGTGGAATTGAGGTTGACCTTGAAGTGGAGGGAGCAGGAAGTACATGTAAAACTAATCAATAAAATCTCATATACGCTAATGTTAACATGCCCTCTTTATGTCATGGTGATCACTGTCACTTGTATTAAACGTTAGGGAAAACCCAACATTTTTAGATGTCACCAGCACAGAAATAGAGTGGAAACCTTTCAACAGGGACACTTGTTCAGAAAACAACTGTCTAAGTGGGCATTTCCCTCACTTTGGAGACATTGTATGTTGTATTTACAGGACAGGAAGTGAAGGTAAATCTCCAACAAGAGAGATGGCATCAAAACCCATTAGGGGTTTCCACCATTCTATTTATCCAAAAGGAAAAAAAAAACGTTGGCATTAGGTATACTTTAAAATATATCTATCGTCAAAAGTCTTTTTACAGTTTGAATAGAATAGGAAAGGATTACAACTCCTATCACGCTTCTCTGCAGCCAGTGGCTAGGTTGGAAAGGATCCTTCACTTCCTGTCTGGTAAAAAGGTTGTCCCTAGGACGGAAAGTGAGTGGAAATCTTTCTGACAGCATCATAGACAGAAGTAAAATTCTTCATTTTAAGTGAAGTAGGGAAATGGCAGAACACCTGTCAGCTATATATCGTCTGTTTCCCTGTTGCAGATTTTCCCTCACTTCCTGTTTGGTAAAAAGATTGTCCACAGCACAGAAAATGAGGGGAATTCTTTCTAACAGAGCCACTGGCGGAACTACCAGGGTCGCAGCGGTCGCACTTGCGACCGGGACCTGGTGTTCCACCAGTTCGGGGTGGGGGGGCCCAGAGAGAAGAGGATGGCACAGCGAAAAATGCGATTGGCCGCAGCAGCTCTGATCGCACCTGTCAGCGATCCCTCTCTCTCCTCCCAGCCGCTGCAGCTTTAGAGTGGCCAGGAGGAGAGAGAGGGAGAGCAGACAGGTGCGATCAGAGCCGCCTCTCTGAGCAGAGGAGATGCAGGTAAGCTCCCGCCCCCCGTCCCTGTCAGAAAGGTCCCGCCCTCCTCTCCCCCCACCATTCACGCTGGATCGAGTAGACAGTGAGAGGAGAGCTGCACTCGCAGCCCTTTCTCTCAGCTGTTACAGGAGACCTAGCACAGTCTGTGCTAGAACTCCGGTATTGAGGGTAACAGATTCAATAAAGAGAACCTGTCACCTCCAAATGCTATCACATGTGGGGCTTGTTAGCTTTTGTGTGATAGCAATAAAGTTAAGTGAAAAAATAAATAAAAATGGATAAATGATCAAATAAATAAACATTTATGAAAAAATAATTAAAAAATTATAATTGAAATTATAAAAAGTAAAAGATAGTAAGATTTAAACAAAAAAATGTATAAAAGAAAAAAAAGTGATAAAACATTTTTTTTAAAAATTAGAGGTGCACCAAAATTAACATTTCAAAACCGAAACAAAACCAAAATTAAAAATAATATGTCAGGCCGAAAACGAAAAAAATTTTTTTTTCTAACCTTTTCCAATTTAAAAAAAAAATATTTTTTCTTTTATGAACTTAATTTTTTTATTTTTTATTTATTTTTATTGAATATTTTTATTCTTTTATGATTAAAAATCTTTTTGGTTTTTTTTTGGGGGGGGGGGGGCCTTTAATGTTTTTTTGCACCGGGGCCCTGAGGTTTCTAGTTACACCTCTGAACAGAGCCCCAGATAGCCGTTTAACCTGACGGGGTTCTGACCTTTTCCTACTCCTAGGTTCTTGTTTAGGCACTTCCTAATACTTCCAACCTTATTTTAGTTGTGGTCCTGCACATCCACCCTTTAACACATGCTCTTAGCTACAAGGAGACATGCCAATGTACATTGCACATGCACCAACATTGTTATTGTCCCTCGACTATGACCTTCAACCATCACTGGAGCATGCGCATGTAGACAGGAAATGACTGGCAAGAGGCTGAAGGAGATTGGCAGCACTAAGAGGCAAGAAAAAAAGATAAAAAAGGGGGGTAAAAACAGTATCCTCTTCAAGAAAATGGCAATTGCTTTTTTTTATTCACAGTGCTTTAGCAAGCTAAATGTCATCCACTTGGGGTTTACATGTCTTTAAGCCCATCAGTCAGAAGTTGAAGCCATCTGTATAGTGTGCCCAGGAGCTCCTTGGGTGCAAAGAAACGGATCTGAGGATTAAAAAACACAGCTACAGACACTTTGACACAATTGCTAGTTTGGTTGCTTTTATCATACTGATAGGTTAACTTTAAAGACATTCGTAAACACAGCCAGCAGCTCTTCATTCATTCATTCATTGAAGCACATATTTTGTTAGCACCTTTTCTTGTTTAATGAGAAAAACGCATGCCTGTGAAGAAAAGTTAAAAAGCCTCACGAAAGGAACACCGCTGGGCTTGTCTTGTTCTGGAAGATGTATAATCGGCAGCAGCTTCAGGGATATGCATTAAAAAAAAAACCTTAATACCGTCAACATTATGTGTATTAGCCAAAACAGGAGATGATTGCTAAGTCTGGGTAATCTTAGACTAAAGCAGAAACCTCACGGCCAATCATACTCACACCTGAGCTCTAATCATAAACTGGCATCATAGTACTCAGTGCATATAAGCAATCTAAAACATGCCATCACCATTTTTAATTGTGCATCTACAAGCACTCATAAACACAGCTCTGTGAATAAGCTCTCGTGGGTACTTTTTGAAACTAGACTACACAAAAATGGGAGTTTGTGGCCACAGCACCCACTTTGATAATACCTTTCATGTGTAAAGAACCTGCCATCAGCAAAAGTGTCCCTAGCCTAAATTTAGTGCTGTAGCTAGGCCTTCATCCGCTTGAGCTCTGAATAGTTCAGCTTTTGTTGTGTTTTCTTTACACTCACATTATTGATTGCTTCTGCTTGCTGTTGGTTACTGTCCCTGGCAATAATCCTGAGTTAAGCATATGTGTGTCTCCCTGTCCAATCACTAGGAGGTTTGTTGTCAGTGGTGCATGCTGACAGATATAAATATTTGGGGTGACCTTGCAGAAGCCCTCTTGCATCCTGGCTGTTGTCAGGAGTAGAGGTTCTGTGTTGGAGGGGTATACCTCCCAGGCTTGCTGCCTGAGGAGGGCCTTTGTCAGAAGAGAGGCCTAGGTTTGAGGCTTGTGTTGCCTGGTTGGAGCACTGGGGGTGATAACTTTGCTACTGAATACTGTCCCAGATGGCTGGGTAAAAGCTGCTACCGCTAGACATTGCAGGAATTTCTGGTGGCTAATTCAGAAGGTACATGTGCTGTCTAAATCAGCACAACAGTCTGAAAAGTACACCGTGCTGGTTTAGGCTTAAAGACCTTTTTTCTGTTTTAACTGTAAGTAGAGATCTGGAGTCTGCATATTTGTGTCACTTTTCCAAAATTCTGTGCCCTAACTCCCTCTCCCTAAGTTTATGGTCCCACAACAAACTATAATAAACTTCCTAAAGTGACTCACACCCAATTTTTACACCCCTCAAAGAGTCAAGGATTCCACACTAATACTTGAAATGCTAGGCCACCAAGCCACCTGGTGGTATCATCATTAGGGATGGGCTCGATGTTTGAGTCGGACATGAGTTTGACTTGAACAGCGGCAGTTCATGTGTTCGGCGAACACATGAGCTGTCAGGGCATTCGGCAGGCTATTCAGGGCACTGCGCCTTGTGAAGCCCTGATTGGCTAAAGCATTGCACCAGACCAAAGACTTTGCCCAATCAGGGCAGAGTACTCTGTAAGAGCCATGATTGGGCAAAGTCATGATGAGTATGCCCAATCATGGCTCACCTGTGAGATACTGTACAACTGCAAACAGTTGGGCGGAGTTAGCTGTCACCACTAGCTCCCGTTAATTGTTTATATGTTGCCGGCAACTGTCAAAATGCCATTCTGCGGCTGGAGATCATCGCAAATGGATGGGATATTGGGAATCTTTTTAAAATTATTATTTCTATTTTTTTTAAGGTTTTATTTTCTATTTTGTCGAGTCGTCATTGTCAAGGACAACGCTGGACATCATGTTTGACCCTGGATTACGTCGGTGGATCCATTTTTTGGGGGGGTGGGGTTTGTACAATAAAAAACTTGGCAAAAACATGTCTAGCTTTTTTTTCAATTGAAGGATTTTTTAAGCATATGTGTGTCTCCCTGTCCAATCACTAGGAGGTTTGTTGTCAGTGGTGCATGCTGACAGATATAAATATTTGGGGTGACCTTGCAGAAGCCCTCTTGCATCCTGGCTGTTGTCAGGAGTAGAGGTTCTGTGTTGGAGGGGTATACCTCCCAGGCTTGCTGCCTGAGGAGGGCCTTTGTCAGAAGAGAGGCCTAGGTTTGAGGCTTGTGTTGCCTGGTTGGAGCACTGGGGGTGATAACTTTGCTACTGAATACTGTCCCAGATGGCTGGGTAAAAGCTGCTACCGCTAGACATTGCAGGAATTTCTGGTGGCTAATTCAGAAGGTACATGTGCTGTCTAAATCAGCACAACAGTCTGAAAAGTACACCGTGCTGGTTTAGGCTTAAAGACCTTTTTTCTGTTTTAACTGTAAGTAGAGATCTGGAGTCTGCATATTTGTGTCACTTTTCCAAAATTCTGTGCCCTAACTCCCTCTCCCTAAGTTTATGGTCCCACAACAAACTATAATAAACTTCCTAAAGTGACTCACACCCAATTTTTACACCCCTCAAAGAGTCAAGGATTCCACACTAATACTTGAAATGCTAGGCCACCAAGCCACCTGGTGGTATCATCATTAGGGATGGGCTCGATGTTTGAGTCGGACATGAGTTTGACTTGAACAGCGGCAGTTCATGTGTTCGGCGAACACATGAGCTGTCAGGGCATTCGGCAGGCTATTCAGGGCACTGCGCCTTGTGAAGCCCTGATTGGCTAAAGCATTGCACCAGACCAAAGACTTTGCCCAATCAGGGCAGAGTACTCTGTAAGAGCCATGATTGGGCAAAGTCATGATGAGTATGCCCAATCATGGCTCACCTGTGAGATACTGTACAACTGCAAACAGTTGGGCGGAGTTAGCTGTCACCACTAGCTCCCGTTAATTGTTTATATGTTGCCGGCAACTGTCAAAATGCCATTCTGCGGCTGGAGATCATCGCAAATGGATGGGATATTGGGAATCTTTTTAAAATTATTATTTCTATTTTTTTTAAGGTTTTATTTTCTATTTTGTCGAGTCGTCATTGTCAAGGACAACGCTGGACATCATGTTTGACCCTGGATTACGTCGGTGGATCCATTTTTTGGGGGGGTGGGGTTTGTACAATAAAAAACTTGGCAAAAACATGTCTAGCTTTTTTTTCAATTGAAGGATTTTTACAAAAGTCTGGCCTCTTTTTTACAAATTTGTATTTAACCATTTAGTGAATGTGCAGGGGTACCCCTTACTCATTCACAAGGGGGGGCACCTCTGGGTGCCCCTTTATTAAAGGGGTACCCTTATGTGAATAAGCCCCCTGCCTGCACCCCCCACAACCAACACCCCAGGCAGGACTTGTGGGGAAGAGGCCCTTCTCCACATCGGCACTAGGACACGGGCGACCCTGGAAAAGCACCCTCCCAGTGCCGAGGGCATGTGGCCTGGTATGGGAGGAAGGGGGGTTGCTCGCTCATCCCCCCCTTTCCGGCCCTGTCAGGCCTATGCTGGGATCAACTTCAAATAAGATGCCGTGATGGACGATATTGCTACATAATAGCTAAAGTAAAATTGGTCCATCTGCAGTGCATTAAACAGATTTAATTTAATTTACATTATTCACCTTTTTTAGGTAGACAGATGGACAGTTGCCAGCCCTTGCAATAAAAAATAAAATAGAGGCCGTTATGTTAGATGCATAGCTCCCAACTGTACTTCATTTGAAGGAAAAATTCCTCTAATGAAACCAAATCCTGCTGTCCTTGTATAAACATCCTTAAATAAATGTACTATTTTGCTGTCAAAAGTATTAGGTTACACTTATGATTCCACTTTTACATTATTTGCTATTTTTAGCGGAATTGTAGAGCTGAAAAAACAGAATAGATTTCATTAGACCATTTTTTACTGATTTATCTATGGGAATGAGGCTTTATAATTAGACTTAATAGAATTGCTACACTGTAGCATGCGCTCCATACAATACAGCATTGATCCCAATAGACACAGCACCATAGACCACAGTGTACATTGCACATACTGTACACCTATGATATGTATACTTCGGCACTCTCCTGTATGGCTCTGCAAGCTGCAGGAAAATTTTTAGCACAGCAGCCTTTATCCTTTCCTCACCAATTGGCAGCTTCATCCACTTGAGAGGGGTCGGTAGGGATGGTGGGTTTACGGGAGCATTCCTCTCTTTCTTACAATTTTTTCTCCCTCCTAGTTTTCCCTTCTCGGTTTCTTTCCTCTTTTCTCTACTCCTTGTTTGTTAATACCTTTCACTCTTTCTTACATACTCTCTTTTTGGACCTGGGGAGTAAAGTTATTTTCACTTGCATGTATATATCTAAATATATTGGGGTTTTTTCCTTCCTGTATTTCTCTTATTGATTGCTTTGTTCATTTTTCCTGATTTTTGTGTTTATACCTTTATGCGTAAATTGGATAAATGAAGAACTTACAAAGGAAAATATAAATGGCAAAAAACAATGAAGAAAGTCCAGGGCATCGTCAGTGCAAAGCCAGAGGTCCGATGCCAAAGTATGTAGTCAGCCAAACCAGATCAGGGAGCACTGAGAGCAGGACGAACGGAAACAATAGCTGGGGTCGGGAACCAGGAGACCAGTCAGCCAGAGCCAGGTTTATACACAGAGAACAGGAACAACTGCACAGCACTTGGTAGATCAGAACACATGCAAGGGTGGAGATTGAATGGACATGCTGATAGTTAAATAGTGAGCTGGTGTTTGCATCATCATCCTGACACAGGAATTTGTGAGAAGTTTGTCAGCAGTTGCAGAATGATGATGTTTACGGGTTTGATCATAAGAGGCCACCAAAGAGGAACAGACAGTGTCAGACACACTACAAACAAGCCATGCAGCAAGCAACTGGACAAGGAAGGGTAAGAAACCCTGACACATAAAGAGTCACTGCACCCTATCTGTTTGTAAAGGTCCACTATTGATGTTGTCGCCGCTAGAATGTCTTGTATATGTTGCTATTTTGGGGTATCCTGTGCCCGTAACCCTTTCTCCACAAGTTTAGTGAATTAAAAAAAGTTACAGAAAAGACTAAAGTGACTGGCACCCGGCAGTTTGTTTTTACCCTGCAATAAGCCAAGGTTCAACCCTAAAATGTCCAAATGCTAGTCTGCCATACTTTTGAGGGCCTGTGCTGGGGTTAGGAGTAATACAATGGCTTGACAAACTTACTGTGTCAAGATTTTCTTTGATTACATTTGAGATATCATATTCTCTGTCTCAAAATTAATTAATAACCCTGAATTCATTTTACCTACAAGAACACATTGTTTTATTCTTCCTGAGGATCTATGTGCTGCCGTCAAATCTTACCAAACAGAATGTGAGAGCCAGATAAAAACTTGAAATGAGAACTAATAGCCACTTCAATGATACGTGACTTTTCTGTGTAAACATCCTGTCACAATCTGCTGTTTCAGTTCATCTCATTACATTCAAGGTAAAAGTTTGTATACAAACTTTATTCTAAGCAAAGGATTTGATAGGTATTTGCTTTGGACCAAACAGCATTTTCATTTATATTAGGATTCTTCTTTTACCTAGGATCAATATCAAATGAATGCATATTATACTTGCAGATTTGCGTAACATATCAAAAATACAAAGGAGAAAGAATTAGACTATTCATCGCACTAAAACAGTTAAGCAACATTTACACAGGTAGCTCTAGCTTATGGACTGGAACATTTATTTCTAATTATGTTGATTGGCTGGTTGATTATTTTGCAGCAGCACTAATTATATTGTTTGCATGGTCTCTAAAAGTGCATGAAATTGTGTTCACTGGCTTAACGCTAAGTGGATAAATTGAATCTAAAAAGGAAGCTATATATTTAGCAGCAAACTTAAGTTACTATAATTACTCTATAAATAGAGGATTTACATAGTGTTTACAAAGTGGGAGGCTGCAGCACTGGGCTATTTCACATGAAAGTACCAATTGGAAAAAAAAAAACATTTTCCACTGTTCCAATTGAAAAAAAAACCTCTATTACAATGCTAAATTACTAGTAACCCGTCATGCTTTTAATTCTACAGACCTAAATGAAATATAAAATCACACAGTGTACCAGCTTAGATACATTTTTTAAATAATATATTACTATAGAACACAAATTACACTTACAAATGTAGCGCTCACTCCCTAAGGTGCCACTGGAATACCCGGATCTTCCATAGCCTGTCTATAGGATTTTAGCAACCTACTGCCCCAATAGCATTAACAGCCCTCTGCCAGTAACTGATAAAGCTGAGATCCATGCCAGGAATATGATGCTGAAGAACTTTTATCAGAACATTTGAACTGGGAGAGAGGGTTTAGGGCTTAAGACATCCAGGGCAAAAATAGACAGACTCCAGACTCACCAGTCCCGTTCAGTATTCCAGTGCAGAATAAATAGGAGCACAGGCTGACACTGGATAGTTGAGCAACAGCTCAATGGATAGGCGGGATAGGCATGAGATCTTCAGTAGGAGAGACACCAGACTTGATTCTGAGATCCATTTCATTCAGGGACCTCTAGCAGCCATCAGCTTCCCTAGAGGTCCTCCTTAATCCGTATTAGGCCTCCTCCAAACTTGAGGTTTAATGAAGCATTCCCCACACTTAAGCATTCCTGGATGCAGGCTGGATTAAGACTCCAACCTAGGACAGCACTGAGCATATGGCAATTCCCCTAAATATATGTACTTTCCCAGCATGCACAACTGGCCATAAAACCACTAGTGATTGACTGGTGAGCCACACACACTCATAATGTTCTCCCATTGGCTGTCCCACACTGATGTAGAGTCGCACCCCACTCAGGCAGGTACAATCAATGCTTGAACACCTGGAATTACTTGATAAATGCCAACTATAAATCAGCCAGACTTACTACAGCTCTGGCAACACTAAATTTCCAGTAGCCAATCCACAAAAGATGGTTGGGGCTACACAAACAAAATAGGAATTAAGCGTATCATGAATGGTATTGCCCAGGAATTAATGATCTGACAGTCTTCAGAGGGATGTAAAAGCTTAACCCTTTATTCCTGGCATGAGAGGGAAACACGATGATGAACATCCCTGAAGTAAGTAATGCACACCAGCAGCAACAACAATGCCAAGAGATGGACTGAACCGTGACACCATACCTTCTGTATCAGCACTGTTGGCTATTGGTGGATACATTTCTACTTAACTAGACAATATTCCTGACAATACTTTAATATGCAACGCTCTCTTGCCAGAGTGTGTTGGATGATCCATTACCTGGACTATATCATTCATGATATGCCTGCTTCCTACCTTTGTTTGTAACCACACTTTTTTATATATATAAATCTTCATGCATATGGTCAATTGAACCCACAGACATCTATATTGATTACTCTTATATGAATGGTAAGATATGTGGTAGGCTAGTAATCACTGCATCGAGTGATCCTGTCCTCCTAAGCCATAGCTTATGTGGTCTGTCTACCAAATGTTCAATAACTATCCCTTGGCTTCACAGTATCAAGTATATAGCTTATTGCCAGCCCATTCAGGAGCACTAATAATATTTTTTTACAAGTGTACTTGAATGTGTAAGAGCCAAATTAAATGTAAGACATTCCTGTAGTCAACGACTGTGTTATCAACATGTGTGCTGCAACAATATAATCACATAGCACTGGAAACCTCTCCATAAACATGTAAAGCTTGTGGAGGCTTTCATTGTCTAATATTACATCAGCAGTGGGCATTAAAACCTAAATAGCAACATTATTTATCCTTAAAGCCCATTTCCACCTTTGTGGAGGTATTTTAAAAAAAATATATGACGACAATGAACACTTAGTGTACATGAAGCAGGTATATTCAGTTGCTGTATATGAACACAGAAACTTACTTTTTTTTTGTCCTCTTTATCTCTCCTTTTGTGTGTTTTGCAAGCAGACTGTGAATTAACACTCTCTCCGCACTCTCTCTCCTTGTTCATAAGTATTCATAGTGGCAATGCCCCCTGAACAGTGCAGAGTGACCTGAAGAGGCAGAGCTGGTGTGCAGTGATCTTATTACAATGACTCACAGGGAGAGGGTCAGCTTTTTTTACAATCTGACCCCAGTGTCAGACTGAGTTTCCTGTTTAGAAAATGTTCAGTTTATAGGACTCAAGCCTACTAAAAACTCCATTAAAAAAATTAAGATAGTTAGCAATGTGAGTCATGAAAATGTGCAGACATATACATCATCACTGCACCTCTACATTACCACAATAAATGCTAATCACTTACAAAGGTGGAAATGAGCTTTAAAGGTGGGCAGCGTGTCCTGCCTCTACTCTTCCTTCTCAATGGTAATAATCCTGACAGTTTTACTTGCTCTCATCTCCTTTTAGGAGTTCTTCTAGCAAATGCACTAAATTGATATAATGATTAGAAATGTCTCCACTATTGGTGCATACCTTGTATCCTTATGCAGTGCCCACCCATTATAATCTCTGCTCATTATGGTCACAGCTCCTGACATTATAGCCCCAGCGCTTTTTTTCTAGTATTACTCTGCTAGTTCTTCATCCATTGTCTGTCCTTCATAATCCTTTATACCATATATCATAACATATACATTTTCTATTTAACATCAAATTCTGAAAGCAAAAAAACAAAATAATTTTCCCTACTGTATTATTTTGAACACACAGTTCTAATACTCACTGTACACCATGCTACAGTCCTGTTACCACCACATTTTCCTGATCTTCTATCAGCTATTCATTCACTGCCAGCTGTATTCACAGAAGGTATGAGCAGAGACAGCTACTATGCGTCAAAGAGGGAGGCACAGGGACACATGATTTATTGCAGAAATGTCTGGTGCCATGACAGGCTTCAGGGCTGCATTGTCCACTTTGTGTATGCTTTGCTTTGATTAACGGGAGGCAGGGAAGAAAATGTCAAAATAGACTGGAAGACTGTTCTGGTTCTCTGAGAGGACTGTGTAAAGGATTTAAAAGGGCCAGAGATAGAGTTTGACATTACCCCTTCCACTTGATGTCAATTAGCACTTGACAACAGGCAAGGGCAACAAGATCAGCCGCCTAGGACATAGGCAAATCATAGTACCTGAAGGAGCATGGTGTCACACCAGAAAAAGGTGTCGGTCAGAGGGCATGTTTAAGCTAATCAAGCACATGGAAGCTTGATAAGCATCATCCAACAGATTCATGCATATACTTGTGGTAGATGTGGCAGTTTTCAACATGCTGTAAACGTAGTTACTGATGGCTGTTTTCATTTATATATCATTCCTGTAGGTTTGGGTAATAAGCATATTTGTCACAAAAGCAATCTTCTCCTTATAAAATTAGCTGTGTCTAAATGATTTCTAGCAGACTCCTCACAGAGAATTCTGCTTATGGATGGAAATGTTTTTGCATAAATAAATACTGTGTGTGTGTAGATAGATAGATAGATAGATAGATAGATAGATAGATAGATAGATAGATAGATAGATAGATAGATAGATAGATAGATAGATAGATCTATGACCACTGGAGGGGTCAGATGTTATGAATTCTTCAACTTTTGTCCATTGAAGAGGAAACATTCCTAATCCCTGAAGATCACCGGCCATTTAGAGTACACCTGTAGGAGTGTTGTATGCTTTTTTATCGTGACTTTTTACCATTTATGGCTGCTTTATGTTCAATAAAAATGTAAAAAAGATTACTCTATGAATATGTATTTTATACAGGTGGTCTGGTTTCTTTGGGGTATGATTCAGGATAAGACCATCAGTATGGTAGCTTCTACATGGTTGAAAGATAAACTATTGGGAGTGTGCTTAGATTTATTTTACAGAAAGAAAAAGAAATGCCATGCATAGATTTGTAGTTCTAAATAATTCGGGAATATCAGTATGATCTGATGTGACTTGTAGTTTTGGAGAGACAAAAGAGACACTATTGGGGCATGACTAGATTTTTAGTTCTATATCAATTCTAGCGAGCCATTCTTGGTTTTTACATTTTAGAAACAGAAGTGGTGACAGTGATGCATGAGACTTGTAGATCCACAGATTACGCTAAATGCCAGCAGGCCATACAGCGCCTTGTAGTCCTAGAGGTTACAGAGGCACTACAAAGATATGCTGGGTCCTTTAGCTGTAAAAACAGGAGAGATGTTATAGGGGCATAATGAGACTTCTACTTTTATACACACAGCAGATATAACAGTGGGGAATTATGTGATCTGTTGTTTTACGGACACATGAGAAACAACAGTTGGGTGTAGTAGAACATTTACTGTTGTAACCAGTAGACTGGTAGGGCATGCTACCAGTTGCAATTTTACAGGAACAGGGGAAACACTAGTAGTAGATACCAATAGGACAGATTGGAACTTTTGCAGGGCTATTCACAAAAGGGTGAAAAGTGTGGTGAAGGCCAAAATAGCTGAGTTGGACAAATTATCCAATTCAGCTCACTTTCCAGTTCAGATATGTTGTCCTAGATTGTTCACTTCTCCTGCCTCCTCAAAACTCTTCACCCTCTAGTGAATAGACCTGTTACACCTACAGTTCTAAGAGAGAGTTGTAGTTTTGCCGATCAAAGAAAGACCAGTGGGTTGTGCTGGAAGTTTTGCTTTAAATCCAACAAGAGACCAGAGAGGACATATAGAATGTGTTCAGAGATATCCATGTAACCATGATAAGACTTGTATTTCTGCAGTAGCCAGGTTGGCTGGCTCTGTAAACTGTGAATAATAAGGTCTTTTACCCTTCTAATCTTGAGACTTTGGTGCAATAAACAGTTAGTGAAGTCTTGCTGTGTGCACATCTTTACTATGCTCACCCTTGTAAGTTCACTTCTACTGACAAAGGGTCAGCTGAACATGGCTATCTCCTAACATGGATGCCCAGCGGTGGTTAAAGAGAGGGAGTCATGTGTGAAGTTACCTTGTGAATGACATTTTCTTGGAAACAAACACAGTGCCCATTATTATGAAGACAGAAAGACAGAGGTTCTAACAAACTTGCCAGCAGCACTTCCACGGTATGTCTTCCTCCACTGGGTGCATGGAAAGTTGCAAGGCCATCTTTACATGTATAGTTGCTGGTTATTATTTGTTCTATTTATTCTTGTGGGCGAATGTATGTCAAAAACAGAATATTGGGCTGTTAGAAGAATGCTAATTTACATTTAAAAGCACTCTGCATACTGATGAGAACTGGTGTCACTCACTGACCATGTGCATAGTTTCCATTGTCACAATAACATATTATTAATAGCCATTCCACATAGGAGATGGATTCGTTATCCAAACCATGGCAACAAAGCAGATAGGCTGGGTCACACAAGGTTTGAGGGAAGATTGGGAACATCTCAAGAAGTAAGCAGCATATAAAGGCTTAAAAGTTACCCTGCTCGTATGAATTTATAATATTTTTTTTAAATGGCAACCTGGAGCAATATACCAAATTAAGTAAAGGAAAGGAAAGTAGAAAGTCACTCATGTATGTATACTATGTTTTCTTTAGCTGTGCCATTTGTAAGAAAGAAATGGTGAAAAAAGACATCACTTCAATTTTTCCCCTTTACAAATATAAATGTTATTGTATAAAAATATCAAAAGGTTTATAGAGCCAAAAATATTAAAAATAATCCTTCACCATTTGCACCAATTTTTTTAAATACAAACAATGTTGTCTTAATCTCTCATTTAGCTATCACTGCCTGCTATCCTGCCTAAAACCTAAGATGTCTACAATAATATAAATATATAATAATGGGATCCTACATTCCAATAAAAGTCTTAACAGACAATATGTTGATAAAATTGAAAGTACTTATTATTGTTGTTAGTTGTAACAGACCATCCAATCTATTGTCCTTTGTGCAGAACTGCATCCATCCTATTAATCTTCAAGATGCACAAGACAATATGGCTATCGGTCACTATTTATGCTTACAGCTGGGTGAACTTTGTTGTGCAATCATACAGGGGGTGCCAATAATAATGTGTGTTTAAATGATCCCATCTAAGTAATACATAGATCCATATACATAGTCTTGTATGCCAGGCAGATATAAATATATGTCAAGTCCCATAAAAATACTGGTCACTGTACAGTTATTTTCAATGATTTCCCATAAGGTTAGGGGTTTGTTTCAGTAAATGAAGCTTGTCTGTCTGTTGGTCTGTCTGTCTTTAAAGCCCAATTGTAGTCTGTTTTGGATACAGTGTGCAGGACTGGATCCTCTGTTAGGTTTTTACTGCTATCGGTGTCCGAGTTGACAGATATTCAAAGTGAACTTTGATTACAGAGTGGTGCACTGAGAAAATTAATTTGCAAAACTTTATTTATTTTTAAATCCTTTTGATAAAAAGATTTAATATAAAGGAAAAAAGTACCTTGAAAGTATATCTAAACCCAAAATATATATTTTTTTGATAGAGTGGGGCAAAGTTACAATTCCTGAAAGGTTTTCATTGTTGTGTGTCCCTGCCAAGGAAATTCTCCCTCTGTTTGTCCTGGTGTTCATTGTCACTAAGTCAGAAAGTGACAGGCAATCCCAAATTTTACAGTTGTCACCAGAACAGAAGGTAAGGAGTATTCTTCCCATGGGGACACCTGTTTCAGTGACAACTGTCTGAGTGTCAACTGTCTGACTTGTATATTGTTCTGGTGACAACTGTTTGAATTGTATATTGGTTAAAAATGTTCATTAGTTGACCATTTTTCACTTTCTATGTAAAAATAGTCATAATACAAGTTACAGCTTTGAATACACATGTCCATTGCTAAAATGTGCTGACAGTGTGTCACTGTGTACGTATATCAATACTTGGGGACAAATTATTCTTTGGCTCTTAGATTTGTTACCTAGCATCTGACTTCTGAGCGTGTAAGAATAAGCAGAACTTTATTTCAAACCTTGCTAATGCTCTAATTTGTCATGTTTCCCAAAGCAAAGTGTTGAAACAAATGTGATATGAACACTTTTTGCCATGGTGACATTATCTAATTTTTTTTACTATCATCACTATGAAAATGTTGTCAGGAAGTGCTAGTCGAGGAGATTAGCAAAGAAGTAAATGATTTTTCCAAATGAGGTCATTGTCATAAAATTTATGGCACACTAATATAGTTTTTATACTCTTGAAAAGCAAAAATAAGCAACATGACACGGTAGAGCACTATTTCTGTAGGAAAACCACACTGATGATTTCCTCTTGTGATAAGACTATTCCAGGAATTTCTAGGTTTTGGTGAATAGGAACAGCGTAGCTGCAATCCATTTACTTAATTTGTACCCTTAAAGCCCTGGGGCAGTTTTGGTTTTTAATAAAGTTACTTCCTTAAAACTAATTTGACATCTGACAAATGTTATCAGCGTTCATTTCGTTTACTTTACATTACCATGGTGTAACATGATTTCAAGATCAGGTAAATGTTCTAATGGAAGAAAGGCTTACAAAAAGTCCCCAAAGATTACTTTTGGAAACTCGAAGGCTTTTTGAATTCCTGTACAACAAGAGACATTATGAAAGCTTTTATATGATTGCCTAAACTTATGATGCATTACCAACCATTACAATGCCATATTCATTTTAAATATTCACCAAAGAAAATGTATAATTTCACTATGCAGTATTATTTATTTCAAGTGTAAGGTACTATGATTAAGAGGGGGTCTGTTTTCTCCATAAATGCAATCAAACCCTGGAATGATGCTTTTCTTATCTGACATGGACTTTCAATGGATATTGCATGTCAAGTGAGTTTCCATTGAGCACAGCAGCAGCTTATATTTGCTTAATCCGAGAATCAGAGAATAAAAGAAGTCACCTGATGATTTTCCATCCTTTCCGATCGATAGCTTGACAGTCGTTTGTAGAAATCTACTGTGATTGTGTTCTTTTGATACACTTATACTGTAAAACAAATTGACTTTGTATATAGGTACCTTTATTTATCCTGCATCTCAAAAGATACTGCAGAATAATTAAGTTCTAAGACAATTAGAAGAAATTGTGATTCTTCCCTGCTACAGAATATGTTACATAGTTACATAGTATTTGAGGTTGAATAAAGACATTAGTCCATCAAGTCCAACCTATTAGGATCTCATTCTAGGAGTACCCGTACCCCTGTATATTACGGTCCCTTAAGAAATCGTCCAAAAGTTTCTTGAACAATTCCACATTATTTGCTGAAATCACCGCCTGTGGCAGTGAGTTCCAGACCCTAACTGATCTTACTTAAAAAAAAAAAAAACCATCTTATATTGTTAAAATATTTTGTATTGATTGCCTAAAGCTAAATTACCCTTTAATCTGGCAATGCATTCATTAAAAGAAGGAAATAACATGTTTAATACAGCTAGTATACGTATATGCATCTGTCTTTACATTAGCTTCTTGTAATCCTCTCCACAGTAGAAAGTGTAACAGTAAGAGCCTGCAGTGTGGACTATTTCGGCTCTACAGCACTGTCAATCTAACACTGGGAGGTTACTGGCAACTTGACAAGCCACTGTGAGCACAGTAATAACCATATGAGTGTAGTAATGCCCACCTATCCATGTTGTTGGAAAGATTTAATGGACTCCCCATTAGATTTCAAAAACAGTGAAGGGATACCTGTGGTTTTCTTCCCACCAACATTTGTAGTTCATAAGGTTGCAAAACGTATGTCAAATCTGAAAATAAATATAAAGAAATAAAAACTAACCATCTTCTAATGATTATGGGTACCTTAAGGGTTTTGCTACATAGTGATTCCTGAAGCACATTACTGCATGACCAGAAATCACCCGAAGCGTGATTGAGTGTGATGAATTTATTTAAGGAAGTCCAACATTTTAAAGTACTGTATATCTTTTATTGGACAACAAAGGTTTTAGAATAATATATACCCATAGTATACCTGATTTATATTTATATGTGTTTTTAATCCATCTCCTGCTATCAGTAGAAGTAAATACTACATATCAACTGAATTAGATACAATCTCTTTTGGCATTCATAGTTTCATGTTTGACCATGACTTGATCTTTCTTTTGTCCAGGCTAATTGTCCTGAGAAATCAGTGTTTCCCTAGCTCATACAAATGGCAGTATGTGTACATGGAAAAACATTGTTGTCCTTGATTTTCATTGATACTGCTGTTACTGACATGTATTTAACACATCAGTCAACTTCCAGAGGCTTTTATTGCCTTGAATCCCAGCGACAAAGCTATTGAAAGCCCACTTGTCCACACAATGTATTGAAAACACCAATTAGTGTTGTTGACTTTAGAGTGTGTGTGTATGGGAGAAGTGAGCTGACAACAGAACACAATAGAATTCACTAACACCTACCTAAAGGCTTCAGATACTGGCCAGCTATGCATGCACAATCTGGCCACCAAGATGTTTCATACGAAAGATCATTTCTCAAATATGCATGTTTACATCAAGCAAACATGTATGTGCCAGTGGGGGCTGGGGGGAGGACCAATCAGCAGACATCTTTGGTGTCAGCATCTCCAACCCCTCCAATCAACTACTATTTGTAACAGCAAGTATAGAATGGGCTGAAATTGTACACAGATATACGATTGTTTCTGCCTCGCAATCTGTCTCAGGCTATTTACTCATACCTAAGCAATTAAACGCTTCAGTCCATGATTGTAATTTAAAGTTGTAGTACAAGAGTGTTGAACAAGTCCATAAAATATTTCCAACCCATAGTAAAACTGTACATAAAGTTTATTATCCATTGTAATTGTGTGAATCACTGTATAACAAAAATGAATTTTTGGCTGAACATTGTGACTTATAAGGCATATAATAGTGTGATACTTTTACTGTAAGCCTTCATATGTGAAGATATTTACAGTGCCTGGCCCAAAAAAAGCCACACACTCTAATATTTCGTTGGACTGCCTTTAGCTTTGATTACTCAATCACCGTGGCATTGTTTTGATAAGCGTAAAGTCTTCTCCAGAACATCCCAAAGATTCTCAATGGGGTTAAGGTCTTGACTCTGTAGGGGTCAATCCGTGTGTGAACATTATGTTTCATGCTCCCTGAACCACTCTTTCACAATTTGACATAGTTATCTTGGAAGAAAAATTCAATTGATGGAAAATCCTGGTCATTCAGTATAATCAGGTAGGCAGCTGACCTCATTTGTTGCCAGATGAAACATATTAATCACTGCACTAATTATCCAATGGCAAGGCAGCATATTAGGATGGCTATACAGAGCCCAGTATATGCAATCAATACCAAAAATTGAACATCGTTTGCAATAAATGGAGCTGTATAGGGGTTACCTACTTCATCATAATGAGCCTTTGCAGGCATTGTGTTTCCTCATTATTACATGGTAAAGACCCCCTAGTTAGGAAATCTCTGCTGTTTCTTAGAGTTGTAACAGAAATTACTTAGTAATAAGGAAATACAAAATATGCCTTGCACCCAGGCACATGGTTTCCAGAACAACAAAGAATCATAATCACTATGTAGAGATGGAAAAACTTGTGCAGATGTAAAAAATGTTAACAAAAACTGGTTGTGATGTTTGTAGTAACCAAATAGATTTATGTTTCTAGGGCATAAAATATTTTAATGTTTGGTTGTTTTGGTTAGAGCTGGACATACAGGTGTAGACCTTGCTGCTTACTCAGTTGCCACCATTATAGCCAATTATGGCTAAAACTGCTAGATAAAGCCGGCTCATGTATGGTCATCAAGCAGAGTGTGTCAGAAATGTCACAAATGGAGTTCCAGGCTTATCTAACATTAGCAGAGGCACTGAAATTATTAAAAGAATATCCAAATCATGACATCTGGCATGCTGTCTACGTTTCCGTTAACAACTTGCTACTGCATTTTCCTTGCCCATATATCTATCTCAATGTGCTGCTGACCGAGGGGAACTTTTCAAACCCATTTTAGAATAATAAAACATTCATATTCTTCCCTATACTCATTTACTGCCATATATCCATTAAACAATATGTGGAGAATTATCATATTATACAAATCCCGGCACAGAAAACACCATATAGTGTTTATTTATTTATTTGCTCCATTAAATAAACATGTTAGAGAAGATACTAAAAGTTGTTTATTTGGCTTGTGTCAGTAATAAAAGAAAAATAACAGATGTATGATTTATGAATTAAAGAATACACACATGTTCTGATCATTTACATCTTCCTCTTTTATGATGCAACTGTGAGTTATGTTCACTTTAGGTTCATAATGAGACGGGGGAACAGATTGCAAAAGTTTAAACCGACATCCGTTAAAAAATCCATAGTTTTTCACCGATTGTTTTCTTTAAAAAAAAATGTTTGTGGAATGGGTCGGATTGTAAGCCTCATTGAATTGTAACACACTAGCAGGAAATGGGAGATAATAGAGCAGGGCTGAGAATGAAATGAATGGACACTCCTATTGACCTTTCACAGAAGAGTAAAGTACCTTGAGTTTTTAATACAATGTCACTCACTGTGACCTTTTTTTAGTTTTAGATAGAGTGGGGAAGATTTAACATTTCTGTCAGGTCTTTCATTCTACCTGTGACCTCGCTGGGGAAATAGTTTTGTCTTGTGACACCTGAACAAGAAATGGGGAGAGAAGATGTCCCTAGTAAGGTATGGTCAGCCAAAAAAGTTCTAAGCCAGGGATGGGCAGACTCCAGCCATCCAGCTGTTGTGGAACTACAAGTCCCATGAGGCATTTCAAGGAATCGAGTAAACCTTTCCTTGCTAAAGCCAGCATAGAAATGCATAGCTAGATTCCTATTGGCTATTTCACTTTGCAATAGCCAATAGCAAACTAGCTATTGCACCCGCCCACTGCTGCTGAACAGCACGAGTAGCCTGCCGGAGGTTTCGGCTCAGCCGATCCAGATGTTGGATCGGCTGAGTCGAACTCCTTCTGCACTTCGGGTCGGCTGAACATGCTGAGCATGTTTGTACGACCCATAGCCAGCCGCAGCAAGCCAATGTACGGTTGATTTTAGTCAGTGTACGGCTGAGATCAGCCGCACAAGCCGGAAGTGAATAGCCGAACAGCGTTCAGCACACTTCACTTCTGGTCGGTTATTCACTCGGCAGCATTGTGAATAGACCCCTATGTTAATGCACCAGTAATACAATGCACCCAATCACAAACATATATTTCAGGCTTGAATATATAGGTCACTCATGGTCACTCATGGTCCACCAAGCTTTTTCAGTGCAGCATGTCTTTGCCAGCCTGTGTCTTTTTACCTTCCTTGCTGTAGAAGACTAGACAGTGATTGTCCTGATTACTACACACTGCCTCGAGTTCCTACATTTTATCATGTTGGTAATAGATAGTAATTCCACTTTTTAGAGCAGTTTTGTTTTGTGAAGTTGACAGAATGTTACTGTTTATCGTTATTGGTTCTCAGAGATGACAAACACTGAGACAGCCAAAACATACTTGAGTGTGCCAATCATAATTCAATGATGAGATGCAGATTATGTCAGTTAGCCAATGGAAACAATGTTTTGGGTTTTATCCTTCTTACGAGATAATTTAGCTGACAAAAATAAGCAGTTTCAATGGAAACAACAAAATAGGGAATATTTTATTTAAAAGATATCTGGACACAATGACAAAAATAATCAGTAGGAACATTTTAGGTTGCACTACATTTTTAGATAGAGTTAGAAGCACCTTTCTAAGCAGTAAATGTGAATACTATCAAACATTCACTGGTAGTGAATCAACCACTGTCATTTAACTACTTGCTACCGGTCCGTTGTAATTAAATGGCTGGACGGATCACACTGAAGGGTGGGTGCATATTCCTAAACGTCTTTTCCCTCTCCCACTCGCGTGCGAAACATTGAACATTTTTCACATCCAGTGATGGCTGTTACATAAAAGTGTTCGAGAAGCTATAGAGCTGCCTGATCGCTTGTGCTGTGCTGGGGAAGTGTGCGTCGCCCGCCACTGCCTGCTATGCCAGGCTCCGCTGTCCCCTGTGGGTGTTCAGGGATGGCGGGTCTCTGCTCTTAGATCATCAGAAATAATCACATGACATCCTGCAATGTTACTTATTATTACTTGGTTTGAGAGTCTCTTTTCACGGTTACTATGCATTAGATGGCTTGTGATATTCTGTGGTCACAAGCCAACCTCTCAGGAAGCATCAAGGACATGTTGGTTGAACCCCCTGAATTTAGATATCTACTATGTCCCTTTACTTTTTAAATGGTCAAACTACCTGTATCTGCTGTATTTCTGCTCATATGTACAGGTCTATGTTTTATGCACATTTATAACATACGATATAATGTGTGTTCAATATATATATAGTGCTGCGTAAATTGTCGGTGATATAAAAATGCCTGTTATAAATAACAAATAAATAAATACATGCTTGCTTATGTTGGTTGTATGTTTTTGCTATCTTTTAAACGGTTTCATTATCCGCCGCACAGGACAAAGAAACAGTTAATAATTTTATCTCTGGTGACATTTTCATGGAGCAGCTTTGTTAATTAAACCACATCCTGTTCATAAAAGTTAACAGGGTACTAGGTCAGAAGGGGAACTACAAAAAAAATTGTGAACAAGCAAACAAAGTAAATTGAAAGGCTGACATTAATAAATATTACACGAGGCTTCAGGCTAGCTCAGTGATTGCCATTTAACATGGTCGTCGCTCAGGTTACTCTGTCCTGTCTTTTAGCAGGCAATAAATCCTAGGTCTTGCATACTTTCACTTGTCAATTAAAGTCTATGTGCACTGTCTGTCATGTTTTCCCAAGAAACTAGCAACAGTGTCTCGCAAAAAACTAGGACACATCCAGTCCCATTGCTACAAAGGGACTGTGCCAAATTTGCACATCAGAGCGGCCAACTGTTGCAAGCCGCAGGAATAACATTTTTATTAGCACATTATATTCCTGGCAAATTATAAAAAGGGTTTCTTTTACATTGAGGAACAAATGTGGCCTCCTATTTTTAGTTATAATGGAACTGTATTGTATGGTAGTCTATAGTATAATAAATATAAGGATAAAGAAATATATGTTTTTCCTTAATTGTATATTAAGCTATCTGCACAAAACCAATTTAGCCAGCAAAGCACATCTAAAAATGTTAAAGGGAAACTCCAGGCAGATATAAAAGGCACAGATTAACGCAACTCTGTATTTATTAATACGGGATTACATTTATTTTTAAATGCAGACAGAATAGGTACCTGAATCTGACTTGGTGTCAGCCTCTTGCAGTCTACTGTACAGTTTTGTTTTGTACAGCAGAGCTCTCACTGGGGGAGAGAGAAGCAACACAAGGAGCCAATCAGGTGTGCTGTAGTGCAAGGAGCATGCTGATAGGAAGAGAGAAAAAGCTTACTAGTGTAATGCTTCTCTTTTCCCAGTTAACTGCAATTTGTATTAGTAATTGATGCAAATAAACTAGACATTAGCCCTTTGATGTTTCATAATATTTTGCCACTTTAGTAATAAAAAGCATTATTAATATCTACTATTAATAATAATGTATAGTACCTGTGTTTTAAACACCATTTTACACTGGCCTTATGGTCAGATGGTGGTTGGTTATGCATACCTCATTACCTACTACACTTCACCAGTGGATTTCTCACCTATTCAGTGACAACCTATAAGCATGCACACATATGTGGACAGTAGACATCACTGGTATCACTCTTATTTTGGGGGAAATACCACCTATCAGTTGTAGGAATACAGTACGGCTAGTCCTCCAATCTCCACCATGACCTGTCAAGCAACAGTGTTGATGAATTTCCATAGATATCCAAATTGTGTCACCTGATCCTGGTGAGATTGTCAGTTTAGCTGCAAAAACAAGCATGTCTGGTAATCATTTGTGTTTGGAACATCAAACAACCGCAAATCAGACCGCTATCCAATGTCTATGGCCAGATCAGGAGTTGCCCCTGATTATTAGAGGATTGTCCAATGACAGTCTGTTTTGTGGTTGTATTATGTTCCAAATGATTACCAGGTATGTTTGTTTATGGCTAAGGAATATCAGTCAGCTAGGGATTTCTCCTTGATGAATTAAAATCACAACTGGATTTCTCCAATAAGGATGAAAATCTCCACTGGATCCACTAAAATTACTAGGGCAAAGTTCATCCTATGCCTATGGGTACTTTGTCTATGGTTGGCTGTAACAATTGTATTTATTTATTTTGTGACCTCAAATTAGGGAATGTAGGTGAGGAATAATCCTTTCTTTATCCCTCGATATAATAAAACAAGGAATTTAGCAGAACACACTGATACCAGATAACATGTGTGCCCATTGTGTCCCTGCAGTTTACTATTTGTTTACAAGCAGTGGGATATCAACTGTGTATATGGGATACAATAAGATTGGAATTCACTTTACTGGGAAGAAGAATGTTTATTTTCACAGAGGGAGGGCTGTTGAGTTGTCTTGCTGAGGTGAGAATGTTTAGAGTCAATGACCTGGCAATGCTATTAATGTATTATTTTAATGCAGATATCAAGTTTTGCTTTGTCCATAGTGACATTTTTTTCTGTCATTTTAGAGACACATTTCTAAATGCTAGCACATTATTTTGAATGGTTCCCCTGTACACTTTGGGTAAATGAAAACCAACTCTGCAGGCTCGCATGATATCTACATAATTGTTAATGTTCTGTATAACATTAACAATTATGAAATAAAATCAGCCAAACAACTAGTTTGTAACACTACTAACTCAGGAGTTAAATGTTAAAAATGCATGCAAGCACCTTAACTATTAACATAAATGTAGCGTATTTGAGTGCCACTGAGCTGTATATCCTCAAATCTTTTTTGATAACAGTTTTTCTTAATAGTTAAGGTAATTAAATGCATTTCTAATATTTAAAGGAAAACTATGAGATGAATGCTTTTCACTCACCTAATAGTTCTAGCCGACCTGTGACAATGAGACTGTCACAGGTCGGCTCAGTAGATCGGGAGGTGAGCGAACACAAACCGGCGTTCACTCACCTCTCGATCCTGTCACGGCTCTCTGCCGTGACAGGGGAGGGGCTGGATTCCCCCCTCCCCGCTCTGATCCGCCAGCGCTGACTGGCGGAACAGACGGGGGAGGGGCGGGTACAGCTGGCTCTGCCTCTAGATAGGCAGAGCCAGCTGTCAGTCACGCAGCTGGGCGGATCCCGGCACAATTGTCGGGATCCGCTTCAGCTGCGGCGTCTCAGTATACCACGAGCAGCAGCTCGCGGTATACTGCAGCGCGTCTCAGTATACCGCAAGCTACAGCTCGCGGTATACTGAGCCTAGGGTGACGGGAGGATGCTAGTTTGTGTCCTCCCATTACCCTAAGGAGAACTATGGGGAAAAGCCTGAACCCCATAGTTCTCCTTTAACTCCAGAATTTAGTGTCGCTTTAAGGTGGCAATCGAAATCGGCAAGTCATTTTGGATTATGTCTAATCATATAAATAAAACTGATAATTAAATTTTACACCATCTTAAAACAGTACATATTAGTCTCATGGTCTGATAAAGAAACCAACATAGAGAAATGCAAATTAGGGTACCGGTAATTTCAGACTATGGAAGGAAATCCAAACATGCAGAGAACACGCTAGCACCAAGTGTATACCTAGTGGAAAAGAACCCAGGAATTCTAGGCTGCAAGCCAGCAAATCACCATTCTGGCTAAGTGCAGATAGTGAGTAAATGAACATTCTAGCTGTGCAGTAACGAAGTAAAGAAGAGTGTTATGGGTAACTGTTAGCGTAATTTAGAAATCAAAGATTTACCAGTGCCAAATACCCAACTTGACTTCCAAGTTGTGTAACATTCTGATACATCTAGTGATAGCATTTTCGTGTTTTCTCTAGGCAAAAAAACAGAGGTTCAACAGCCATTTATAGCAAACAAAAACTTTTTTTCACCACCAGTGCTACAGGCTTGCAGATTTTTGATGCTCATTATCTGTTTTACATAAAGTGCAACTGAATACTGTGTTTGAAAGTTATCCTAAAGCTATAGAAACAGGCTTGATTGTATAGGGAAGTATCATTAGATGGCCGGCTGACCTTTCCAAAAGAAAACAGTAAAGAAAATAGCTTCCTCGAGCATAAAACATAATTTTCTCCAAGAAAGGCAAGTATTTCAGTTTTTCTGTTACTATTTCTTTATATATCCCAGAAAGCTTGCCGACACAGCTCTTAAGCTAGCCGTACATGCACTGGTTTTCAGGTGAACCGAGAGAAATCTGATAGGGTCCCCCATCCACGCTAAAGAGCATGGATGTAGAAATCAAGTACCCCTTACTCATTCACAAAGGAAGGGGCACATCTGGGTGTGCGCACCCCCTCAACCTACACCCCAGGGCTTGTGGGGAAGAGGTCCTTGTCCCCATCAAGGGACAAGGTGTTTTTCCAGGGGCGACCCTAGAAAAACAACCTCCCATCCCCCCTTTCCTGCCCTGCCGTGCCTGTGCTAGGAACAAGGGTCTGGTATAGAATTATAGGGGGGACCTCACATTTTTTCCTCCCATTTCCTCCTTAAAATTCCTGCCAGACCTTAAGAGCCTGGTATCACGTTTGAGGGGAACCTCACGCTTTCTTTTCCTTTTTTTTTTTAAATGGGGTTCCTCCTATCCTCCTAACATTCCTACCAGACCTAAAGCGTCTGGTATTGTTTGGGAGGGGGAAGCGCACGCTTTTTTTTTTCTTTATAAATGTCATTTTTTCTGCAGCAGGTTCTATACATCATACATCATTTGCCACTTTACAGGCAGTTTAAGGGGACCCCCAAGCACGATATTGAAAGGAATTTTTCATTTTATTAAAAAAAGTGTTTTTTTGCATTGATACATGTCCGCTGGGACAGTACTCGAATCCCCATACCCTTTTTATGGCCAACAACTTGCATATAAGCCTTCAAAATGAGGACAATTGATTTTCTAAGTTCTAGTCCCATAGACTTGCATTGAGTTCGCATTGGAACTTTTTTCATGTTCTAATGTTCGAATTTGAACCAAACACGGGGGTGTTCGGCCCATCACATCACCTAAAACCAAGAACAACATTTTTATATATTGCAGCTTTGATGTCCTTAGTCTTAAGATGTGGTGACTGCATTCGTTTTTTTCAGTTTTTTTTCTTTATTTTCACATGCTGAATTTGCCATAACATGCATCCTATCCAAGGGTGACAGTGCTCTCACACATTGTATTGTATCTGTGGAGTGCTGTCATCCTAGGATGTCCCCCTCTCCTTTATAACATAGGAGGGTTTTTCTAGGAGGGTCAAGTTTTATTTTTATTTTTTTTTGGTGCTTATTGGATAGATATAGCAAAACTCTTTCAATTGTATATGTATTTAACAACCTAAAAGGGAGCAAATAAGTGTAGTTCATTGTTAGGTTTCCCAAGCACTTCAAGAATGTCCCCCAATCCATCTGCCTTGGGTTAATATTCTGTACTTATCTTTATAGTCAGTAATGTATCCCTTTTGACTGATAACTTTGGATGATATCATTCCATTGCATGATGTTGACAGTTAAGAAGTATAGAAAAAGAATGAAGATGATGCAAAGAATCAGGCTGAATGATTAAATGTACACTCCCAGAATGCAAATCCTGTGGGATGTGGAGCTTTAGCCCTCCAGCAGTTCAGTGATAAATGTGTAGGTAACAACTAAACTTTATGCTGAACACTCTTGGTTTGATAGGATCATAAAACCTTTAATCTTATACTGTTTAGTTGAAAAAAGCAGAGACCGGCTATTTGTGTTCTGTTGCATCAATGGTATCCTTAGATATATTGCCATCCTTAAAATGTGTACTACTGGACAGTTTTCAGTTAATGGAAGAAACAAGAAACATGTGTACTTGACAGTCTGTATTTTACAGACCCTTCTCTGGACTTCAGGGAGGATTTCGAGTTAAAATATTATATGGTTTAATGTCTCCATCTGGAATAGTAAAGTTCAACCCATTTGCCTGTAGGGAAACTTCTTTGTTGCAGACTCGGCTCTATACAGTGTTATCTGATGTATTGTTTTTAGGAGTTTTAATTAATCAAGTCTGTTACAGGGATAAGGGACTTGTGCTCTGACAGTCTCGTTCCAAAAGCTTCTGCCGAACAATAAATGCATCTTTCTGATATAAATAAAACTGAACTTCTTCCATCAGCCATAACCTGATTCAGCTGAAGTTCTGATGGAGACTACAAACATCTGACTTCTGGAAAATATATTATTACCAGGGCACCCCAATGAAACTACACAGGTAAATGCAAAAAAAAAACAGTAATGTAGTAATTGTATTACATTTATTCTAAATGTAACTACTCCTCGTTCCCAAATTTGTCTTGGTACCAGCCTTCTGTCACCCCCTGTATGGTAGCACATACTGGGAAAGGGATGGGAAAATGACTTAGCTGTATTGCTTAAAACTCAACTTCAACCCATGTTATTTATTGGAAAAACCCTGCATACTTACCTTTTCTATTGAGGTCTTCGATCTGCTCACTACAGATCCTCTTCCTACTGGGCCCTAAATGCACAGGGAGTGCTATTCCCTGCAAGGCCCTCCTGTGGGTCTAGGGTGCCCTAATCATGAGCCCCTGTGGGGTGCATCCTTCAGCCTTGGACTCACAGGAAGTTGGTTAAGTGATGCTGGGTGTCATTCAACTCAGAAGAGTACTGACGCTGGACAACTAGAGCGGAGATTCTGTGGGGTACATTACCGGAGATGGAATGTTCATAATATATTTATCATAGTTTGATTAGCCTTAAACAGATTTCATCATTCTTATTGTCACCAGTGAAGCAAAAAGCACTTTCCGGTTTAAGTACCTCCATTTATTCCTAGTAGGGATGTCCCAATACCATTTTTTCAAGACCAAGTACAAGTACTTTGCCTCAGAATACTTGCCGATACCAACTACCAATACTTTTCCTTAAAGGGACATGTGACTTTTTTTCTAAAACAATACTGACTAATGATTTTAGGGCAGTTTCTTTATAATTATGAAAAACTGTAACTCAATCCATGATTATTCAGCAATGGAGACTGGCAACCAGCAATAGAGGACTACAGATCCCATCAATCCATGATTATACAGCAATGGAGAATTGAAACCAGCAATAGAGGACTACAGATCCTATCAATCTATGATTATACAGCTATGGAGAATGGCAACCGGCAATTGAGGACTACCGATCCCATCACTCCATTACTTTACAGTAATTATACAGGGCTGTGTGCGGTCTCACCAGGGCTGCATTTGGGTCTCACCAGGACTGTGTTTGGGTCTCACCATGGCTGTGTGCAGATATCACCAAGGCTGCATGTGGGTCTTTCCAGAGCTGTGTTTGGGTCTCACCAGGGCTGTGTTTGGGTCTCATCAGGGCTGTGTGCAGCTCTCAACAGGGCTGAGTGTAGATCTCACCAGGGCTGCATTTGGGTCTCACAAGGGCTGCGTTTGGGTCTTCCCAGGGCTGCATTTGGGTCTCACCAGGGCTGCGTTTTGGTCTCACCAGGGCTGCGTGTAGATCTCACCAGGGCTGCATGTTGGTCTCTCTAAAGGTGGCCATACACTGTACAACCATCGCAAGACCTTAGTCTTGAGATGGTTGTAAAGTACTTAAAAAAACATACGATCTGCCCATCTTGGACAGGCAGATCGTACTCTCGATCATCCCAAGCCCGCCCCCCTGAGGGGCGGGCTTTTTGATGACTGTAATGAGGGGCGGTTCTCGTACGATCGCGGGGCTGTACGGGGCTGTACGTGCGGGTGTTGCCTGAGGTCCCCAGCAAACACGGGACCTCAGTCAGCCACTCTTGTTTAAAAATTTAAAGGGCTGGTATCGACATTTAGTATCAGGGCATTTTCATGAGTACAAGTACCCGTGAAAATGCCCTGTATCGGCCCCAATACCGATACTAGTAAAGTCGGTATTGGGACATATCTAATTCCTAGGCATAGAAACTCTGACATTTCAGTGGGAAAGGTTTCTAGCTAGTCCAGAGATTTAAGAAATCCTTGGATAATTAATCCTGGAGGAATGGACTAGTCATTTATTGCAGTCTGCAAATGTAATGTTTCCACCATCCAGTTTAAACATAAGTTCCAAATTCTTATATTAAATTCAAACACTTCTTCAGGAAGAGCATCCTTTTATCTTTTTCTGCAAAACCTTTGATTGTAACTACAAGGTTTACCTGGAAGGTCTATGGTGTTGGTCACTTTTAGATATCCTTACACTTTTCTCTAGAACAATGAAAACTGAGACAGAGCACAAGATGAAATCTATTTTTAGATGTCTTCTTTGTGGTTGGGTCTTTAACAACAATATGACCCTGTCAGCAGAGTAGATATTAAATACATTTCCGAATTACATTGAAGATTTCTTTGAAATGCAATCCTGTTGTCCATAATATCGGATGTAAGAGCTTGGAGGATGTATGTTTTCTCCCTCCCATGGAACAACCTGGAGGGGTTTCATGTATTCTTTCCTTTTCAATCTGTAGTGATAACATTTTAGTCACAGAGGATCAGGTTATTTGTTATGATTTATGTAGTTTCAGTATCCAGTTCCAGGTTGTTGATCATTTTCAGTAGGTCTCTACCTCACAGTGCTAAGTTTCCATTGTTTAGCAAGTTGTGTTGTCAAAGCTCTTCCCAGAGAAATGTGGGTTGAAACTTTATTAGAGATAGGTACTTGGTATCCCTATTCAGTGCTATGAGATCTTTGATTTTATTTCAGCTCTTAGATCCCCTTCTAGTAAAACGTTTTTCAATCTCTCTCTAGCTGTTAATAGGTAATTAATTCTTAAGATTGTTTGGATCACCTATAACAATCTTTTACTTTATTACCTTATAAGTTCCAAAGCAGATTTTTTAATTCTTTGAAAACATGGATCAACTCTAGAATTAACTTTCTTCATATTACTGCATGGCTCAACTGCTTGTTTAGGTCCAGATATCTGGGTAAAGAGGTTTTACTTATGCTCCCTGCGTCTCCCTACACTATGGCTTCGGGTCTGTCCCTCTGCATCCTCACGTATAATGCAAAGGTTTTTTACTGCTATGTGGGACTTTGTTAGAGAGATTTACCCTGCATTATATTTAATGACATCAGCCGGCCTCCTAATGTCAGAGCATGGGGGAAGATGCTGCAGCTGCTAGTTTTGTAGCATGAAGTGAGCCGGTTGGAGTGGGAATTAGGTAAGTAAAAGTACTTTACCCAGGTACCCTAGACTTAAACAAGCATTTAACCTTTGCAGAGTGGGGGCAGCCTAGCGATAGGCTTCAGGGACCTGCAGCTACAGGAGCAGAAATATCCCTAAAATACATTTTGGGCCATATGGTTATCTAAAACTCTTACAGGTTTTTATACATTTTTAAGCACGTTTCAAAGCACTGATTTGGTTAAGTTTGATCTTAGTATAAACTTATCTTTGTCTATATCTGTTTGCCTATTATAAATACACACACACAATAGGTTGGACTTGATGGACTTATGTCTTTATTCAACCTCAAATACTATGTAACTATGTAACTATTCACTTAAAGAAAATAGCTAATTTTATGACTCAGTGTTATCTTATTTCTTTTTATATTGTCTGACACTGGATTTTTACAAATATAGCTTTCATTAATTATGCCACAACTCTCCGGTAAGCCTTGGGGGGAGGAGCTTTATCAGAGCAGTAGCTAGAACAATTTCTGTACCATTTCTAATGAAAATTGATTGATCTTTCTTCAGTTTCCTTGGGAGGAAGCATCAGGTTTATACTAATCGCCCACCAGTTGTTGTAAGGTGGCAATCTTATGGCAGATTATAGAGGTAATTCTGAATGACAAATTATCATTTTTCAGATATCCAAATCTACACTTATTGAGAGTATAACTTTCCAGTACCCTATACATCATCCAAACCCTACAATATTGAGCTGGGAATCCAAGTCTAGTGGAGACAAAATACCATTTCCTCAGAGTTGGAATTTAATTGGATATTTCTGCTTAGGTTTGCTGATTCAAAGCAAAAAAAATAAGTTGCGTATGGCATCTAAATGGACCGTGGTGAACAATAATCAGGAACAAAGCTTCCTACTGAGACCTAAGGATGTTTTAACAGCTGTATATGTTGGAAGATGACTCTGTGCCTGTCTTGTTTTTATATATTAAAAGCTGCTGTGTGAGACTTGGCTTGGGTAACTGGTGCTCTGTTGCAGCCATCCATAAGGCCACCCATAAGGCCACCCATGTGAGACCACAGAGGATTAAAAGCATAATGTGCTAATTTGTATGTTTTTTTTTAATCCCAGAGGTCCCAAACTCTGAATAGTGCTCTCTTCGTCTCCTTTTTTTTTTCCAACCTGCTTGGCTTGTGCATTTGCAGTATTGACCTCTGTTATATGTAACATAGAAAAATGGTACAATTCATCTTAATGCTAGTAATAGCAAAAGATGGTAAAGGCCAATATTAATTGAAAAGAAAATATAGTATACATTACTTCTCCCTCTCAGCACTTCATAATATAAAACCAGGACAGAGCGCCCCTTCTCCCCTGTTTAGGGTAGTCCAGTGGAGTGCCCAGGTTTCCTACTTCTGGGTTATACAGTATGTACTTTCATGATTGTGGTGAAACTGCAGAGAGAGGTCAGAATCCCCATACTTCAATGATTCCTACTGCTAAGTAAAAATGTGCATGAAGGGACACTGTTATGGGCAAGGTGAGGGAAGACAACTAAAAACCATTAATTGATGTGAAAAAATCCCATTACTGTTGTCCGCACAGTGATATTTTTATCTCCTGAAGGAAGATTACTTTACAATGTATTTCCAGCAAAGACTGTTTTTTCAGTTTTGTTTTAACGGGGACTCCATTACAGAGATTAGCCCTCACTTCCTACCAGACAGGAAGTAAGGTAAACTCTCCAACAGCAACATAGAAATAAAACACCTTTTCTGTAGTAGACTAGGGCAGGCTAGAACCCCTGTCAGAGATTTATTGCTGTTTGTGTCCCTGTTGCAGCTTTTATGTCACCTTCCTGTGTAGTGAAACCATTGTCAGCAGGATAGGAAGAAAGGGTAAATCTCTCTTACAAAGTCCCAGTAAAAACACACTATAGCTTCTGGTGGCTTAATGTGAGTGAAGGGAAGTTAAGTATATGTTTGTGTTGTGTAACTGTCATTATCCTATGCGTGCAAATAGAACACTTGCATTCCTTTGTGAGAGTGTGCTTTAAAAAGGGGGTCCTTTTTTAATGTTAATATGTTTTAAACTTTAGTTCTATAAAACTTTATTTATTTATTTTACTTTATTGCTATCACAAGCGAGCTTACAAGCCCTCTGTGTGATTGCATAACGCAAGTGATGGTCCCCTTTGAGGAGATATCAGGGGTCTTTTAGTGCTCATTCAATCAGTGATTAGGGCCAGGCAGAGGATTCCTTTGGCAAGAATAAGCATATGCCTGTGGCTGAGATCACAGGTGTATGGGAACAGCTGCAGTCGGGAAGCCTATACAATGCAATAACTGACAGGAGCTGTGGCTGTTTTGCAGCTAGGGACAGACTCTGGACACAGTCTCCAGGGTTGGAAATCTGTCCCTAACCTCAGGCAATCACTGAATGTGCAGATACATGCAAACAACAGCAGACAACCACAGGAAGCCACTGTCCAGCCCTTATAACACATGTGGATGAGCTCTTAGACCCTAAATGACAGCCCTGCCCTCTATTGAAGCCGATTGACAAACCACTCTTGATCAGCTGCTTCCCCTGCCAAAGCTGCCTCGACTTGACAAGCTGAACCAAGAAGTGTTCAGAGCTGAGCGCTTTTGGGTTCACACTACTCAGTGAGAGATTGCTAAATGGAGGTTTACTGGTCTCCCACTGCTCTCCATCCTGACAACCACCATGGAGGTCCCTGGTATTCAGAGTTAAGATAAGCCCAGGAAACATGGCAGAGAGGTAGATGGAGCTACACATGCATGTAGATGTGATTAGGTGGCTCTATAACTGCCTCAAATCACTTCTAATACAATTCCAAAAGCTTAGTGTAAAAACATAGAAAAACTCTTGGCTGCTATAGTGGTGTAAATTTGTTTTCAGGCTGGTACTGCTGGTATGGTGGTTACACCGCTGGAAGTGAAAGGGTTAAAGAGACACTGTCACCTTCCCCTTTCAGGGCAAAGGGACAGTGTCTTTAGAAATGAGATCTGACATTTGTCAGCTAAATGACAATTCCCCCTGTTTGCAGCGATCTGTCATTTAGAAGCGGTAGTGCTTTAATGACAGTACCGCCGTTAAATGACATATCCTCATATGCTGTTTGTAAACGAAAATGTTACAGTCCAACCTACTGATGGTCTACCCACTGAACAGCAAGAGTGCCCAGCTACCCATGCCCTTTTTTTAACAAAAGCTTGCAAGCTGGCCTTGAAAATAAGCCATACGAAAAAATAAGATTTGATGACGGTCAGCCTTTTTTTGGGTTTACCGGAATTGTTCCTGGGTTCACAGAACCTTCTGTGAAATGCTCATCTTTAATGCAGAGAGCAGCACATTCAAGAAGGTTTGACTGAATTGAATAGTGTAAGGCATTCAGGGGGTTATTTGAATTGCTACATCTTCAAATGAAAAACCTGACTATGGGTGGTCAGGCTAAGTCAGGTCTCTTCCCTCTCTAACAGCTCTAACATTGACATTACAGTTATTTATGGCAAATCCCAAATTTATAATCTCTCTGTACCTTCAGGCTATAAGCTCTTCAGTGTGACAAGAAGATTCCAGAAAAGTTATTTCCTGGCTCAAAAATCCATTGACAACACTCCAGGGGAGCTTACTCTCAGGGAAACATTCTTACTCCATGCAGAGACCCAGCAAGCACCGGCAATTACATCTGACAACCTGAATACCTGGACAATAAGAATTTCACTCATTCCAGGAATTAGGAGACGAATGTGATTACAACCATGACTGGAAAATGACACCTGGACTGGGGGAGTCATCAATGACTGCAACTTCCTGGAGCCTCAGGAATAACAAGAGGATGGTAAAGGATAAACAGTAGGCACACAGTTTAACAGTGAATAGACTGGATTCAGTGTTTATTTTGTATAGGAGAAACTTGCTTATAAGTATTTTCTTTATGCTTAAACTATTTACTTTAGTTGTAGGTTAGTAGACTTTTGTACATCTGTGTCTGCCTACTAAGCTTCAGACTAATATTTCCTGTGTTGCCATGAGATGTATCCTTTTGTATTTAATTTATTAAGCAACAGGATACATGTTGTTTAAATTATTTTTAACAAATAACTAAGTAGGGAAGGCTGGTAGAGGGCAAGTAGGAAAGTTGGAGGCTCCTAAAGCTGAGGCAAAGGAAACAGTCAATGAAATCAGGATGGGAAAACCAAATACAAGGTAGGAAACAATACAAGTTTAAAAAAAATCAAAAGTCAGAGCAACTTTTTGGACAAGCCAGGTTATGCCTGAAATGAATTAACAATCAGGCACAACCAGACAGAGAAGAGACACCAGGCCAGGGCAGAGATCCAGGAAGAGGTCCATATACTGGATGTGGTTTTATATTTTTAGGGGTCCCTTCCACTTAAAAGGTTACACTTTTGTTACAAATGAATGTAACATTTCTAATTGCTACACAAGCCATTCTGTAATGAACTGTTATTGAACAATCTGCAGTCACATTTTTTTTATAACTGACAAAAATTAAAATGTCTCTCCATTGTAATTGTGGTAGCGGTACATAATAGGGCCCATTTATTGTATGGCTATATCACTTCTTACAAAAAATACCCCGACACAATAATAAAGAACAGCATGCTAGGTAGATGAGAAATCCAAGAATAGAACCCAGATTGGGTTTAATTTCATCTAATTTGCCATGGGAACACCCTGAAGGCTGTACACTCAACAACTGGAAATAAATCACTATTTTGCTTCAAAAAAGATAGTTATGTTATTTTTATTCAGCGTATGTATTGTGAGTTAGTTACTGTCTACCTATGGTAACTGCTCAGTTAACTGCTGTTTTTTTTATTTTATTTTTTTATTGCTGTTAATGTTACAGTATACAGTATATCAGTCAAATCTAATTTTCTAATATACCAATAACAATGCTTGGCAAGGCTTAAAACCATGTGGCAAACAGGTTTCTGAGCACTTGCTAGGAACAGCTACTGCTGGGAACTTGACAAATCTGAACAAGATTTTGACAGGATGAGCAAACCAGTGCAATATGGAGGGGGCTAACCCTGGCAACACATATTATTTCATTGTTTTGCTTTCCTTTATTAAGCAATAATTCCTAAGGATATGTATCCATGGGCTTCTGTCTTTGAATTTCAAATATGGCCTTAGTCATTTGCAAAGTGTTTATGCTGTTGGTGTGAAAGTGGTTGTAGTTCTGAGGAGCTGAAGAAAATGATTTCCGCACTGTTAGACCTTGTTCACACCGGGGCGGTTCGGGCCGCACGGATCTGCCGAAATGAATGATCCCATACATTGCTATGAGGACCGTTCATGTAACCGTGCGGGTCTGCGCGATCCAAACTGCCCCCCCCCCGCCTGAACTGCTCCCTGCACGATTTTTGTCACGCTGATCAGTGCGGTTTCTATACAGCTTTCTATGGAACCGCTAATTAACGTGCCTTTGTGCGTTTTTAATTGCGTTTCAGCGCTGAAACACAATTAAAAACTCCCCAAACTTCCCTTTTGAGATCAGCGTGGTAACTGGGCTGATCCGCAACCGCCCTGGTATGAATGGGCTCTTAGACAGGAAGTTATAATACATGTTCCCCATAATAACAAGGTGGGAAATCTGACACATCTGTGTTCAGTAACAGGAAGCTGGGTGCCTGTGATTTATCTGTGGCCATATAATTACTTATACTAGCAAAGATAATTAACATTGTAGAATTGTAATTTATGTTATAAATACATATTCCTGATCATGACAGGAATGCTGCAGAGTTGATACATATATATCTTTGGGAATTCAATCGTCATAGTGATTATTTCAAGATAGGGACACGGATTTAAACCTGGCTGGGAAATTAACCGATCCAATTTGTCCTGGATACTATAATCTAAAAATGTTAGTTGTTAGTAATAAAAGCATGGACATTTTTCAAGGTATTACCAGGGAGAGCAAAGTCTCCAGCAGCTGTTCATCTACTAGCTTGGAGAAGAGAGTTAATAGGAAGTAGGAGCGGAAGAGCAGTGGAGTGTCTTGCCTTGCTGTGCCTGTGTGTTTGTGAAGGCACACACAGCCTACTAGCATACACAAGGGTTTCTCCATAGGAGCCTGCAAGTGAAAGGAGCCACCCTAAAACAGAAAATCAGGGCCAATGCTCAGGGGACCAGCAGATTCTGCAGGAAACTAAAACTTTTAAACACTAAGGAGCAGCATCCATTTTAAGTGATTTATTCAGCGTTTGAATTGGCCTAAAAACCTTATGACTTTAATATCACATTAAAGTATATCTATAGCCAATGCTTTCTGTTTTAGGTTTAGATAGAGTAGGGAAGGGTATGTTAAGTTTTTGTTGATTTCTGTGTGTCCCCATTGGGGAGATTCATTCTCCTCTATTTGTACTGATGATTACTATCATAAGACAGAAAATGTGAGAAAATCCATATATTTGCAGTTGACACGACAACAAGAGGTGAGACCAAAACTTCCCAAGGGGACACCTGTTCTGGTGACAACTGTCCAAGAGGTGAATTATCATCACTTCCTCAAAACTGAAAAAAAATTTGACTTTAAAAACACTTTAATTATGTATTGAGTATATAATAAGTAAGTGCTGAGTATGTAATGAGTAAATATGTTTACTCCATATACATAAAGTATAATTAGACATTATTGTACTAGAAACAGAAAAAAACAAAAAAAAAAACCTCTTTATACCTAGCATTTAAGGTTATCTAATTTTATATTAGTGTTTGTCTCAATATTCCTACCTTATCATTGCTCTTCTCCTACAAGAAGAATGTAAAATATCTGAATGACTCAGGAAAATGATGATAATAGCAACTGTTTGCATAGAAAGTCTTTGTAGGACCGCATGAATTATTTAGAATAAAATTATATTCAGGTCAGGGATTCCTTTATCTGCATTCTAATAAGTTCTATCTAAACAGCACTGGAACTTTCCTGGGAAATATACAGATCACGGCAAAGATTACACTTCACTCTGCAACAGCAACATTCAACTTCTTATTTTAAAGGTGTTGCTTTTCCTATTTTCAGGCACCAGAAATAAACAAATTACAAAATTGTAGCACTTTTGTAGGTTTACTTTGATCTATATGACTTTTATAACAAACAGCAAAATGAAAAGTGGATGGTACTGGTACTGGTGGTAAAAAAGGGGGCTTTGTTGGCCTCACCAGTTTGTCATACTAGTTAAATTGTATTGAAACCCTAACAATTAACTTCTTCTTATTGCTTCCTTACAATTAAAAGCATTTTCCTATATCTGTTCAATAAATGCAAAAAAAAAATGTTGATCCTGTCAGAAATTTACTGCTGTCCTGTGTCCTGGTCACTCTGCAGTTTTATCTCAAGTAGTCTTAAATTCTTATCCAATTCACCTCCATGAACTGCAGAATACACCTCCCTAAAGATAAGGATTACGGTTTGCATGGTCATCCTAGGACAGGAAGTGTGTTACTAGCAGAATCACTAGGTAAAAATAAAGGCCTGAAAAAAAAAAGAAAACTAATATAGCCAAAACATCTAAGGACTGGTATGCTGCAATATCTTAAAATCTTGGGATCTTTAGATACACTTCTAATATTTTATCAAATTATGTATTTATTTGGCACTTGAATTACATTAGCGTATTTTTTTTTGTCCACTGGTTATATATAATATTGCTTGTGTTTAGTACTAGTGTTAACTGGGTGTATACAGAAATATGTGTAATAAATGCCTACAAATATAAAATCTATTAACCAGCCTTAGGTTGCCCATACACTGATGGGTATTCATGAATGTCAGGTATTGTTAGAAAACTGTATCTATTGGATTAGTCAGAGACCCAATTAGCGCCACCAGTCCTCCATTTTGAACACCTTAGAATGTTCTCAATGATAGATCTGCATACCATTTCTCAGTACTGTTTTGCATTTTTGCATTTTCATTATTTTGCAATCCATTGCAGACAGATGCAGAAAGTATTTCACAAGCATCCTGGCTAGGACTTCAGTCTCTTGTCAAATGGTTCTGTGTTGTACAACTTTCCATGCTAAGAACCACAGAAGGATCTGGGAACACTTAGCCTGCTATACTGCACACCTAGGGGCTATTTAATAGAGAGAGTGAATACCACTCTCTACTCTTCATTAGAGAGGCTGATTTACTTCAAATGTGCCTGCATTTTGTTTTGTGTTTTCAATTTTTAGTCAAATATAAATGCGTGAAACATTATTTTTCATGTACTAATTCCAATTCTTACTCCTTAATCATAAAACCCAAAATACAGGGGGAAGTATCGACTGATTGATAGTTTAGTTTTGGGAGTTACCAGGTTTAACTTGCATAAAGGTATTAAGAATCAGGGTACACTTAAGCTAAGTGTCAAGAATGCGGAGTTTAGCTAAAGTGTATTTAAAGCAAAAACTTAGAGGGTTATTCACTAATGAGCCGAAAGGTCCAGACGTAGCTTTGGCTGATCCTTCGGCTCACTTCGGCCGCCGGAGCCCTTCAGTTCAGTCGAACTGAAGAGCTGCTGTACGGGCTATTCACAATAGCCCGTACAGCAGCCGAAGGCAGCCGAGCCGAACCCATATGCTTTGGCTCGGTTGAGCTGTATTGACACTCGAAGCGGGGAGAAAGGAAAGCTAAAGGGCCTGATCGTTCATCACGCAAATGACAGCTGGGCGGAGCCAGCCGTGATCTCACGGGCGCACTCCGCCCTGTTAAAATGACAGATCAGACCAAATGACCTGGGGGTAATGATCTGTCATTAAACAATAACAACTGGGTGGAGCCAGCCGTGACATCACGGCCAGCTCCACCCAGTTGCTATTTATTGGCCAGGACTTGCCAAGACCTGCCAAGATTCTGGCAGGAGCCGGACAATAGGAAACCGTTGGGCGGGGCCAGCAGTCATGTCACTGCTAGCTCCGCCCAATTGTTCATATTTTGCATTCTGTCAGATTCGACATTAAGTGGCGGGAGTTTTTCGCGTGCGGTCAGCTAAGCCTGCGTCTTTTTTTTCATTATTTTTTTCTTTTCTTTAAAATGTTTTTTTTTTTTAATTTTCCTATTTTTAAAAAAAATGTAAATAATTTTTCAACATTTTTTTTCATCTAACTTTTTTTCTATTCTCCTCGCTACCTCAGAGGTACCAAGCAGAATAGCTGAGCGGCATTCGGCTATTCACTTACTCCCGTTCAGCCCCTATGAGAATAGGGGCGGACGGCAGCAAATGAGCTGCCGGAGCTTCGGCTCAGACGATCCAGATGTTGGATCGGCTGAGTCGAACTCCTTCTGCACTTCGGCTCGAAGGCAGCCGATATATGGCTGATTTTAGCCGATGTACAGCTGAAATTAGCTGTACAAGGCTGAAATGAATATCCGAACGGTGTTCGGCTCACTTCACTTCGGCTCGGTTATTCACTCGGCTGCTAATTAATGCATGTTTGTATGTCAGACTATTAGGCTGGGTTCACACCTAGGCGTATCGAATATGCGCGTTTGTCACGCGTTTCGTGACACATGTTTTAACCGCGATTCGCGGTAAAAAAAAACATGCGACAAACGAGCGCTTCAGAGGGCTACTTGGCTGTATCCCAATGGAAACGCGAGACAAAAACGACCCAAAGAAGCTCCTGTACTTCTTTGGGCATAGGGCGTTTTGTAGCGCGTTCATACGGCCTGTAATACGCCCAGGTGTGAACCATACCAATTGGAAATAATGGGATTTCGGTGTTTGAGCGTTTTGCAGAGCGTTCGAACGCGCTACAAAACGCCCAGGTGTGAACCAGGCTTTAGATGACTATTACAACATAGGCTGGTCTTTGGAGGCAACTTCCTTTGACCCTGCAGCACAATGATATCACTTAGTTGTCCACACAGTTATGTAATCTCCACATCAAAGCCTGAACAAGTAAATATACAGTCATGTCTGGACTGTGAGTTTGGTTAGATGAGCAGAATCATGAGAAAGAAAATAAAACAGTTTACAAGGCTGCCACACACACACCTGTTTAAAAGTAACAATTTCTCATTTGTGCTATATACATCTGTGTTTGTGTATATCTGTGTTGCTTTGCCTTCCTGTCTGTTATTGCACATCCATAAAAGCTGCTTGGATGCAATAAAATGTCTGAGACTGTGATGTGTCTGTAAGGAATTTGCTGCACTTCTCCAATGTGAACCAAGGACTCTGGAATGTATTCTTGAATTGTCAGACTAATAGGAGAATTTTACTGTATGTGCTATAGTATGCATATTTATGAGTCATCTGCTTCTAAACATCAAAAATAGTGCCATGTTTTCAGAAAAGGTCTGCAGTAAAAGGGCGGATAGCATGCAGATGGTCTACAGCATTATTTCTGGACCTGTCCTGAGTGGAGAATTTTTACTTCCCGAAAAATTTGTCAAAAATTATATTTTGAGTAATTTCAACATTTTTGTGAAATGCATTAAAGTCAATAGGAAACACAAAATTAGGATGATTTTTCAAGCATTTTTATGGAAGTAATGGACTTTAAATGACTCCTGAGAATTACAAAGGCTCCTTTCAACAGTCATGGACCTGATCTTGTGCCATTAAATGGCCCTCCAATGGTTTTATGTTTTTTTGCACATAAATAGTGGCATAAAAAAAGTGATAGCAGCCCAAGTAGCTGCTATAGGACCTGTAAATGACCGTGGGGGCCCCATTAGGAAGGATCTTGAGTAAGTTAAAGTGACACGAAAACAAACCTTAAAACTGCATTCAAGTACAATAAATATTAACAAGCTGTTGATTATTTGTGTACCACTCAGCTGTGTATCCCCATCTCTGAATTGCTGCTGACACTGTTCTTCCTTCTGGAGGGTGGCTACTTTTGTTCCCCATTCTCCCTGTGTGTTGTAAAGTAGCCACCGATCCAAGCTTGCTCCCGTTATGGACTACAATCTCATGTTTAGTTTACTAATCTGTGTTGACATTGTAGTCAATCACGGGAGTAAGCTTGGAGCAGTGGGTACTTTTCAACATACACAGAGAACATGGGGAACAAAAGTAGCCATCTTTTAGGAGGAAGGACTGTGTCAGCACCAATTCAGAGATGATTGGAGGATCTACAGCCAGCCGAGTGATGCAAAAGATACATTTTTGTTAATAATTAGGGTACTTGAATGCATTTTTAAGATTTAACTCCTGAGTTTAGTGTCACTTTAAATTGTTAAGTCTGAAGTCTAGAAGAGCTGATCACTGATCGGCCTCACCAGTCACTGTTTCCCCTTGCTTTAGGAAGCATGTGTGTAGCTTTCTTAGAAGTGTATATTTCTTTCCCTCAGAATTTCCACTACAGCCCAGCTACTCTCTACAGCATACCCTCTAAATGAAGGGAAAAATTAGTATCTCAAGGCTTTTTTTCCAAAATAAATTTTTATTTGGTTTTGTAGAAACAATATGCACAGGACGTACCACAACAAAGCAATACAAACAAAAATGAGCACTCAGTAGTGCTAAGCAGGAGGTGTTACATTTGCATCAACAGTAATCAACATCTCAATAGGTCAGCTCAAGACTTTTTTAAAACAATTTTCCCCTATAAAGCTTAATAAGAAAAACTGAGAGTTTCCGCTTCAAAAGAAAAAATGGTCACTTAAAATGTATTTAAATTAATAATTAAAAAATCAGTTTAATTGAAATTTCTCCACTCATTATCACATTGGTTTGAGGCATGTATTGAGTTTTTTTTTATCCAACAAATCACAACTTTTGTATTCAGTTACCGAGCTTCTGACCAGAAAAGGAGAAATAAAATCCAATCATCAGATATTATGCATATTGTTCCACTGCCAACTAGAAGAGCCATGTTAGCATCTTGGCTGCAGGCCCACAAACCTGCCATTACATCTATTATAAGCACAATGGAACATTTCATGCATTTAGACAAATTAGACACCAAGAGACAGAAAGAAAACACATTCTTTCTGGAAATAAAAGTATTTTATTTTATACAAATATACACAGTCTGAAATTAATCATATCATGTAAGCATTTTAATATACCTACTGGAACAATGAAACTATGAGATCTGTGATGATCAGCAGATGATGAAAGTCACTGGGCTAAAAATCATAGCTCTCTTCAGGTTTTTTTTTTTAAGGATTTTTATTAATTTTCTGTAAGGAGTATACAATCAGTAAACATATTACAAAAAAGAGCCAAACTCTTGTGGCCTTTCATTATTGCACAAAGTGTTCAGCAATGCATGAGTATTGCTTTTATACAGGTTTGCAGCTTCCCAGATGTTTACCAAATAGAAGTATACATGGTATATGGATTCAAAAGAAGTAAGCAATGCTAGAGGTGGACTGAAGTAGTGGAATTGGATGCCAACCAGGGGCCCCCAAAAAAGGTAAAATATATGTGTGCAGCCTTTATTTTCATACATAAGCCTATACATGGAGTAAGATTTAATCAATCTGTTCCTTCTAGATCCCCAGGGTAGGGGGAGAAGTATTCTTCCAAAAGGACTGATTTTTGGCATAGAAAAAAGAATTCTTAGGAGGCATTTGGTATATTGGTCTATTTAAAGATCCCCCAGTAACCCCAGAAGGCAAACCAAAAATATTGGAGAGTTCCAGAGTTTCAGTGATCTCCAACAAGTATCTACCTATGCATACGCAGTTCCAGAAGGAGTCAAACAATTCATCTTGTTCACCAGGACCCTTTCAAACCAAATTTTGTGTGCGTAAAATGATTTTAAAGTCAAAATGTTTTTAAGCTCTTTCAAATGCTGATTAAATCACTTATAATGCATGTTACTCCTTAATGTTAAAAGTTTTAGCTTCCTGCAGAATCTGCTGGTCCTCTGAGCACTGGCCCTCATATACTATTTTAGGGTGGCTCCTTTCCCTTACAGAGTCCTATGAAGCCACACTTGTGTTTGCTAGTAAGAGTGTCTCCACAAGTACACAGGCACAGCAAGGTAAGGGGCTTCCTTGCTCCCTGATCCCCACTCCTCCTTCCTTCCTCCTCCCATCTCCCTTTTCCAGGGAGATTATTTAGGGGCATGTATCAGTGACGTGCGGTACCTCTTGTTACGGGAGAGGCATTCCCCAGCCTCGCCCCAGCATGTCCCGGCCCCTTCGCACTGGACTGGAACACAGGCACTAATGCAGGCGATCGCACTGTGGGCGAGGGGCCTGCCTGCGCAGCCCACGCCCCCTCCCGCCCCTGAATGCAGGTGTTTTTTCGTTGGTAGATCTCAATGAGCTCGTCATTTCAAAAGTAGATCTCCAGACGAAAAATAGTGGGCGCCCCTGGGTTACACAGTGGGGAGAATTCCCCTGCTGTGTAACCTGTTAGATGCCAATCTGAATGGAGACAAAACTGTCAACTTCAGACATGAAAATTCCCTTACAAAGTGTTGCCTTTAGCAAATCAAGAGGGAACTGCAAGTTACCACTGGGTTACACCATCCAGTTATTTCCAGTGACCAGCTGAGCCACCAAGTTAGGAAAAGTCAGATCCGTCATACACCTTAAGAGCTGCAGTTTCTCAAGGGAGACGCTAGGGTCTGTCGCAGCCACAGAAAGCAGGAACAGATCGACTTATTGGATCTAAAATTATTTAAGGGTATCGGCCAGGGCGAGTTAGTTTTGGTAAAAAAAATCTCTGAGCTATTAACCTTGCCCAGCAGATTTAGTAGAAGTTGTATCTATTGTCTCATTTTAGCTAACAAGGTTGATATATTTAGAGATCAGAAGCTGAACCTACACGTAGATATTTACATTTATCCACCACTCTTAATAGTGAGGAATTGTGTATGTTTTACATTGGATCAAGGCTCTCTCTTATCCATGAAATCTATAATATCTTTTGCCAAACTCATCTGAAATATCCAGATTATGTGTGTAGTCTGTTTATAGTTTGCATATTTTTTTATGTTGTTGTTCCATGCTGTTTTTATGTTGTTGCTCCATGACTTGAATATTTACAGTATATCAGCGAAATGCCTAGACATTATGAGGATATAAATGTAAACAATACATTGTCCCACAGTATCGTTCATGGTTGGATGCTTCATCTCTGTGTAACTGTTTTAATAGACATTCTGGCTTTTGCTTGTTTGAATTTTTTAGTTAAAACAGCTGTTTTTATGTGATTCTCAGTTTTATATTGCTTGTTTTGAAAACAATTTTTTAAAATAAGATCCTTCAATTCATTTGTGACCTTAGTGATTCTCTACAGAATGTTATAAGTGGTTTCTTTTTTTACACTTTTTTTTTTTTTATGGCAGTAGAGTGCACGGGCACAGTGCAGCAATCCATCACTTTACTGTAATGTACAGAGGCAGGCAGATTTTTTTTTGACAATACAGTATTTTTGCCACATTGCTTCTTTAAGTGTTTGTCATCAACTGGGGATCAGTAGCAGGTCTGTTAGTCACCGCAATGTCATGGCAGAAGTATAGTTCACTGCTGACGGCCACAATTCGCACGTTCAGACCCAGATTTTTGGCTGACAGTCCAGCCTTTAAACACTTTAACAACAGCTGCTCTTGAACATTTAACGAATTCTGCTGTTTTGCTGATACCTGCTCCATGGCTTGAGCGCCAACAATCATCCCACGTTCAAAGGCTGTTAAATTGCGTTGTTTACACATATCTTCAGAAAAAAATCACTTCTACCGTTGTGGTAAACAACCTGCTTCCCTATTTATAATGGTCTGGCCCTCTAGCAACTTCAGCACGAAATTATAGCTAATTATAGCTGATTTGCCTACAAACGTCAGGTGGTCATAATAAACTGGCCCATCAGTGTATATACATGCATGTCTGCAGATGTTTAGTATCTGAGGTGCGGCTTGCACTTTATATTAAAACTGGTGAATAGAGGGACTGTGGGGGCTAGTACTCACAGCTGATATGCACAGCTGAAATGAGCCTCTGTGTTGTTTTGCTTCAATGAGTTGGTAACACTAGACAGTGTATGTATACTTCTGGGCGCAGAAATACACATCATTATAGGCCTATGTTTCAGAACTAGTAATGGAACTGTCAAAAATTACACTAACTTGGGGAACAATTAGCTTCAGTCTGCACATCGCAGCAAGCCACACATTTTGTTCACCTCAATTCTGCCTTGTGTTTTCTCATATAAAGACCTCTATTTAAAAATACACTATTTAACTAACACAAATATTATATTACACTAAACCTTTCATCCAACCTCTAAATGATTACATTTGTTATTTTGAGAAATTCATATAAAGAAAGAGTAGTTTTGAAAAAAGCACTTGGGGTTGAAGCAATCATTGTTTTCTGTATCAAATCTTGTTGATCCACATAACTTGGGCATTGAAGAAGTGTGTCTTTTGTCTACATACTTGGTGCTGAAAGATGTCCTTCTTTCCCATCTCAGAAAGCAGATGAGTATGCTGCTACGTTGTCTCTATGATGTGACTACACTGATCCTAGTGTAAAAGTATTGGAGGATTGATTAAAATTGAACTATTGGCAAAATTGACATATATGATGCAGTCTGTCACTAGCATTAACATAGGAGTCCTCCATTTAACATATTTGTATTACCTGTTGATCCTGCTAGTAAGTTTGTTATTTTTCAACTTAAAGCAGAATTAAACCTATCCATTTAACTGTTTTCCAAACCAGGTACAATCAAGGCATTGACAGTGTTCTTATGTAAGCCCTCAATAGTAATGTACCTAGGGGATTTCTGGAGGTGCAGCCTGCACAGGGTACCACAATCCAGGGGATGTCAGCACAGTCATGTTCATTTTTTTCCCTGTGTTGTGTTTACTAATAGTTGCTAGGTAGCATGGGCACAGCTTAGAACATTGGCTTTGGTGGCAAGAGCAATGGAGTGATCTGCAGTCACCCTCCTTCTGCTTAAATCCTACCCACTAATGGTTAGCACAATCTGCATGTGCATTCCCCTGCTCTTCTCTAAATCTGCACAGTCTATGGCCTGACCAACAGTTGTGCCTTAGACTAATGAGTTCCACACTCTGCCTCCTATGTATACAGTCAATTTTATTGTCATAATGCAGAAGTTCTAACATAGAGCAAGGACAAGCAATGCAGTAAACTACATTAAAGCACACAAGTCTGGGAAGGATGTCTGTACTGAGGAGGTAGGCTGGCAGGAAGGATTTAGGGCTCTAGGGGAAGATCTGCACTGGGGAGGATTTTTCTACTGAAGTCATTGTTGCTTGTATTCTATGCACAGGCCTGTGAGTTACATACTCCTGACCCCTGCATTCTGTGCACTGGACTTAATATGACATACTTCTGACCATTGCAATCTATGTACATCAGGTCCTTTTAAACCCTCCTACTATTGGCCACACCCACTATTATGCTTGGCGCGCAGCAAGCACCAAGTTGTTACTGCAAATAATTATTTTGTATGGGGGTTTAAAAAAAATTATTGTCCCTGGGTGCCACTTATGGTAGGTACACCACAAGCTCTCAAACGAACTTTCAAGCCCTCAATTGGCTAGTGTCATAACTGATTACATGTGTAGCATTATGTGGTGCACAGCAACTGCAGATCTAAATTGAAGCCAAGATGGCAGCATCTTCCACTGGAAAAGGATAGAAGGGTTTAGTTCCGCCGTAACAGAACAACCTATCAAGAAAAAAGTGGGAGTTAGGAATTTGAGATAAACAATTTACCGCTGACAGGGGTGCTTACAATATCACCTTTTATTCATCTAGTTTGAGCTCAGGTGTCTCTCATTGAGCAGGTGTATTATAAACTAGTGCATCACTCATTTTGAGCTTGCTCACACAGGGCTTGGCGAACAAATTGCCTGGGAGCTAAGTGGCGTTAAAAAATTGGCGTTTAAACAATTGAAGTTTAACCAGGGCGGTTGTAACTTCTTCCAGGGCGGTGGTATAAATTAAATTTAGTTTAACAAACAAGTTATTGACCGTACCACTTGTGAACCATAAAACCTCGATTTCTTAAGGGACCGTAATATACAGGGGTACGGGTACTCCTAGAATGAGATCCTAATAGGTTGGACTTGATGGACTAATGTCTTTATTCAACCTCAAATACTATGTAACTATGTAACTATGTAACTATGTAGTTAAAACCTTTATGTAAAAAGGATTAGAAAAAAGTCCCCAAAAAGTGTTGCTGTAACTGCCTAAAAGTGTTAGCTGAAGTTAGGTTTTAATTTGTTAGTCACCTATGTAAATTACATTGAATCTGTTAGTCCATCTAACACTACATTGTCCACAGGATGATAATGCTGCTGTCCAAGGGTGACTATTTTGCTCCTCCATCAGAGGAGTGATGGTAGCTGCGATGGACTGAACTGTCACTGGGGCTGCTGGAGGAGCCTGAGGGCTAGCCTCCTTCCTACTGACTACGGACCTAGGGCTGCAGACATTTATTACCCCGGAAAACTTGGTTTGCTGTGTGTGTTTTCCTGTTAAATATTTTATCTAGAGAGAGAACTTTTCACTATTTGACTTGATTTGAACGATCCGGACTTCCATCTAGTTTGGATATCATCTCTGCTAAACTTAATTTTGTGAAGGCAGCAGGCTGTCTAGGGTGGCCATTGTTTGGGATGATGGGATCAAGCTATTATCTAATTAAGGACTTTCATTAGGTTTAAAGAGTGTCTGTGCTTAAGGAATTCCAATGCGGCACCCGGCTGTCTAGGGGAGGGGATTGTTCAATGTAACACACTAAACTCTTATCTGATCCTGTGAGGTATAAACTCTGTGGTGTGCTTTCTTCAATAAACCAGTTCTTGGTTTCCACTTCAACATTGGTGTTATCTGATGTTTGAGGGGTATAGCTGTCTGTCCTAATATATTGTTTCTGTCCAATAATTAGGCAGGTTTGGGCTGAGGACACTGGAATTCAGGTTCCAGCAGAGAGGAAGCTGATTTCTGACGGAGGTACCCAGTCGGGGTACCAGGCAGTCCATCACCGTAGCCACCCTTAGACAGGAAGTATGTTGCTGGCTGGATCACCATGTTCACACCATGTCCAGACCAGATCTGCAAGGCAGTGCACTGCAGTTTGACACGTATTTTTGTGTGTTTTTTTTTAGCTTAAAATTGGTTTTCAGGTGCAGTCCAGTGCATTCCAGTGTTTTTGCATGCGTTTACATGCGTTCCAGACCAGAGAAAAAGAGAGAAACAGTATTTTTTTTGTCTGGACCACAACAGACTGCCCTGGTGTGAACAGAGCCAAAACAAACCATAGGGATACTTTGGGATGCTTTTTTTGGTCTGGGAACAAACTGTTCTGGTCCGGACACGGTGTGAACAAGCCCTTGAAAAAAGACAACTATTGCTGCCACCATACGTCAGGGCACAATTATATTATGTGCGGAGGCCTGTGTTTCTTTGCACCTGAGCAAACAATTGTTTTTCATGTGCCCCATTCACACTACCATGGAGTGGAGAGGTACAAAAAAGGTAGCGTGTCTGCATTTTTCTGCCCCGCACAGCAAGTCTCCATCTGTCCATTTCTACACACCGCAGCTCTTGTCCAGTGCATAGAAATGAATGACATGTCACTTTGCAGCTTTTCAATAATGTTTTTTTTTTTAAAAAGGGAAACAGTTAACTCAAGGCACCGCCATTGCCTGCACACACAGACACAAAATGGGTCATTTTAGCATGCAGGTGAGTGTGATAGGGCCCTTAGGACTGGTAAGCTGCAAAATATTACATTTTTGTTCTTAGGTTCAGACCAGTGGCATCACAAGGGGGGAGCGGGGGGTGCGGCCCACACCCAGGTGACACCATTGGAGGGGTGACACCAAAATGACTGACTGTCATTTTGGTGTCGGGCACTTGGTCATGTACCGAGAGCCTGAGAGTGTCAGGAGAGAGGAGGGGACCCGGCGGCATACCTCATCCCGCCGGGTGAACGTCCCCTCCTCTCTCTGCCGGCGTCCACCACCAAGATGCCCACCGGCAGGCATCAATTAAATATCTGTGCATGCGCCATGATGTCATGGGGGGGTGTCACCCGCTCCCCGCTCCTGGGTGACACCTGGCCTCGGGATGCCCCTGGTTCAAACACCCTTTAAGACACGTCTGCCATGAGTAAGATTCTTAGAAAGTCAACTGTTAAAGACAACGGGGGAATTAATCAAAACTGGAGCAAACAGAATGTGGAGCAGTTGCCCATGGCAACCAATCAACATCTCTCTTCAGTTTACTCAGGGAAGATTTACAAATGAAAGATAGAAACTGATTGACTCCAGATTTTGTCTGCTCCAGTTTTGATAAATTCCCCCCAACATGTTCATAGACAACCCTTTAATGCATTTGACAGCATGATATTTTTGAAACACTTGTGAACATTGCCCAGCCTTTCTTGTACATAAACATGAAGGAAAATAGAGAAAGGATTTTAGTGTTTTAAAAGTTGGTAAAACCGCTAGTGCACCACCCCATGCTGACATAACAAGAGGCTTAGAGTAGTTCATTTACAGGGTCATAAATGTAAGCAAGTTACAAAGAAATACCGCCTTTACTTTGTCAAAATAATTACATTGTGGACCGGAGTGCACACAATGATCATAGAAGAAAAGACTAAAATAATTTGAATGCGTTTTTTACTAATTACGTGCAATACATTTCGTTATCTCTTGTTTTAAAATCATTTCTATTATTCCAAGCAGAAATGGCATATAATATGAAACAGAAATGAAAATAGCTCACATGTGAACGGGACCCTGCTGCTTTTATGCTGAAACATAGGCATGATTTATATTTTTCTTTCTGATGCTGATGTAATTGCTGGGTAAAAGAAAGAAGTGTTAATTGCTTTCTTTTGTCAGAGAGCTGGAGATCCGCACATGCTTTATGTACTGCTGGGGAAAGACGGAATGCAGGAAGTGAGGTGGTAGATTACAATGTGCTGTGAACTTTAAATAATTGTTTTCACAAGGTTTATTGTCCAATAACTTTTATGTGCTGGAGTTTGTTAAATAAAAATATAGGTGAAAGTTGTATGTGGTACGGCTTCATAAAAGTCTTCAACCTTTCAGCACTGTGTATATTATATATTGCTTTTATAATACTAGTTTTATAAACACAGAGCCAGGGCTATCTAATATTAGCTTCTGTGTTAGGCCAGCTATGTGGTTACAGAGATAAAAGAGAACTCCATTGAAACTTCAGTCAAGTCTTTTGAGTAAAGGTGGCAGTGAAGCATTACTAGCTTTTTTTGCCTACTTGAAAACACACAAAATTTGAGACCATCAGCCAAAGCTCCATCCTAAATGCTCATGCACAACCGCGTAAAGAAATACTCATATCAACACTATATTTTATTGGACATTCTTAAAATGTAAAAACAGCAGCACACAATGTGAGTGCTATCTTTACATTCTCTGCACAGGTATTTTGTCCAAGGGTCCTGGGAGGCTCCTGGTACATGAGAGCTGCCTAACAGGAGCCATTGGTCTTCACTAACCAGATAGAGCCATTTGATTCCTGACTGGAGTTCTCAAGAACTAGCATCTCATTTCCAGACTTTATATACCCAAACTCATAAAATGCTGCCTGTGGTGTCCTTCAGAGTGTTCTCTGCATAACTCTCTAGAGAACACTTGATCTCATGACTCAGGATTTCCTCCTCCCAGCATTTCTTTCTCCATTCATTTAAATGATTGAGACTTAGCTTGCTATGCTTTATCAATGTACTTTTTTGTATTTGGCTTTTTTTTTTTAAATTGGTATGGCCATTGGTATTGTATTTTATGAATTGGCCCATAAATCCTTTCCACTTACCTGATCTTTTTAATATTTTAAGTTTCACGCATACCAGTGCTTTAACCATTTCTAGTGCTAAGGCTTTTCTAAAACAATTCCTGGAATCAAAACTTTTTTATGATATTATTTGGAGAAGAGAACAAAGCATTGATTCATATTGCCAAGCAAGAGGACAGAATTGTATTATGATAACATTATTTGTCAGTTTCATACTATAAGGCACCTTCAGACTTAAGTGATGCATGTATGAAAAATATACTTTATAATAACAAATAAAACTGTGATATATATGTCCTTCAGTCACTTATATTTCATAGTCATTATTTTTCCATTGCCATACAAGATGTAAAACTTACATTCTGACTAGTAAAAGAATCTCTGAAATCTTGTTGTAATTAATCTCCTTTATTGTAGTACATTGCACATAGGCTTTTCATACGCCGCTTGACATACCGCACTCGGAAATTTTAAATTACACACATTTGAAATGATGAGATCACTGACAGTAATACTTACATATAAAAAATGAATAGCAATTTGGCTTTTTTTGGACTGTAATTTATTTCAAATGCTCAGTTCCCGATGATTGATAAGTGCTTAGTCAAAGTTAATATTTCAAGAGGGTGCATTTAAAGTACTCAGTTAATACTTATGAAGAGTGAGATTTCATCTCTTATAATCATTTTTCAGAATAACTCTCAAGAAACAGCAACACGAAAATGACGCTGGATAACTCAACGACAAACTCCTTAAGCTTCATGCTGCAACGGATAAGATGGCAAATGCACGTGTACAGCAAACAGTAACTTGTCTGGAGATGTTTTGTTATTTGCCAGAATTACTAAAAGAATAGAGGCTGAATTTTCACTTTAGAAAGCAAAGAACCTGTGTTCATGTTATATACCCAATCTTGTATGAAGGGGGGAAAAAGCAGGATGCTTGCTAGCACATAATTGGGTATACAGGGTGAACATCTTCACCCTATTTACTAACAAATTCAATTTGCAAAGTGAACATACACTTTACAGAGTGAAAATTTGCTTTGCTGAACAGCTTCTTTTTTTTAAGTAAATCAACCCCTTTGTGATCTTAATTTAATATATAGCCTACAGCATTGTTTTCTTTGTTTATATAATTTGCTCATCACGTAAGTATGCTTATATTGTAATCCTTTGATAATGATGACACTGTTACTCAATATGTTGGTAAGAGGGCAAGGTGACTGTTGATTACATGATATGCCCAAGAACCCAAATCACTTCATATTGATTCTACCTACTACATGAAAGAAGTATCATCTTATATTTAAATCCTTGAGCACGCTGAGGAGAGAAGGCAGTGACAGACAATGCACACAGAGGAGAGGGGACTAACAACACCTAGGTTAAGAACATATGCAGCTCTGCCATTTTCATGCCCTTTGCATCTCTTCATTGTACACAGGAGGACAGGGCCCAGACCTGACTAAGAAACAAAAAAACAAAAAAGGGCACCTCCATTGTGTAAATTGTAATTGTAAAACACGCAGCTTAGGCTGTACTTACAAAAGTTCAGTAGAATAAAAGCATGTAGAATTCGATGGGAACTCGGAACCTCTAGCAGGGATAATCTGGAGAGATGTATTTCACCAGCGTCCTCTGCCCCTATAAGTTCAACAGGTTTACGCGTTTCTGGGGCATGCCCCTTCATCAGAACCTATGGAAACCCCCTGTATCCTGCTCTTAAATCTTTAAAAAAATAACCTATCCTAAACCTCAGCAGAGTAGATCACATGAAGCTTTAGACCAATCATCGGGCGTCTGGTCATTGCTGAAGGCTCGTCTAGAGAAAACAGCTGAAAGTGATTGATTGATTGATTGATTAGTAGTCGGCATGAGCGACACTAGAGTACATCTCTGGAGATGAGTGCTGCTATTCACAACAACACAAGCCGCCAACTAGTACCCTAGTACTCTTCCTCCAGAAAAGAAGGCGGGCAGGTCTGGGCCCTGTCCTCTGGTTTACATTCAATTGTTTACACTCTTGCTTAGGCTCTTTGAATGTGACTTGGTTATATTAATGTTCAATGGATTGAAAAAAGCTAATCACAAATAAATAATTTTGAAAAAAATATTCTCTTTGTTCAGTAACATGCAGTACTATTTATAACATTTGCAAACCAAACCGGTAGCCATTAGTCATGGAGTCTTGGCATGCAACAAATATGTTTCAGCATCGGCAGTCTGGCAGTTACTGCTCTTTATGAGGGAGGGTGCATCTTTTTTTTTGGGGGGGGGAGGGGGATAAGTCAGTGTTGGGAATTAGGGTAAACAAACCTGTAAACCCCACACTGTAGAGCAAGATCCCCTCATCTTACCATTGACATCCCTGCCTGGCCCAATCCAACAATTAAGCACTAAGGACTTGTTTACACCATGTGGGTGTTGTTCTGGGTTCTATGCACCATGCGTGCATTAGTGTTCTTCAGTGCCATTCATTTTGGATGGCATCCCAGTGCACAAAAGAAGCGCACCTGCTATGCAACGTAAAGCACTACCGTGCATTGAGGCGCAATATTTCATGTCTGATTTTCGCTTTGGTGCATTAGATAAATAATATAAATAGATAAATGTGCTACCTTAACACAAGTCCTTTTTAAAGGGGAATGGATTGTACGCCAAAACGACCCTTAGAGCTTTGCTCCTGGTAGGGACACCCCAGCCAGACAGGTCTGAGGGTGATGGGCCAAACTAAGAGCAGTAACCCAGACCTAATGGAAGGGATTTGTCAGGGGGATTGCAATCAGGTCTAGGGACCACAAAGCCACCCTACACTGCCGTACAAGGGTCTGTCTGATTGGATGTAAATTGTTTGGCTAGATTAGGCAGGTCCTCATAGTACGGAAAAGTAAAGCTTATTTGTACAAAGATTGTATGGCCAGTAGACATGTGCACCAGCAAAAAAATTGTTTTGTTTCGTTATGATACGGATTTTGCGTTATTTAGTTTTTCGGGATTCGGTTTCCGAAAGTCAATTCCTCATGACATCATCGATTTGATCGAGTCTCTCCTTGTGGGCCCTAACTCTCTGCCCCCTTGTTGGTTGGGAACCAGATCTTCTTGAAGGCTTCACTACCGAAGCAGGTGGAATACTTGGGGGCGGAGCTTGCCTCATTTTCGGCGGACAATGTGGGTGGAGGTATTTTACCTTGCTGTCTGCCACATCCTCCTCCTCCTGTACTTCATGCTGCAATGCAGCTGGAGCTGTGTTTTTTTCCCCAGAAACTTTACGTGCTGCTAAAAAAAAATTACATTAATCTTTCCATCACTCTATCTTGTCACAGGTGATTAAAGATCAGCCCCATTGGCAACAGGTCATATGCCAAAGTTACTTTTAAAAATGTAAGTTGTAACCAGCATGCTGACTCGCATTCGCATTTCGATGACTGGTACCAGAAACTGCAGCTCTCTTTCATGCACACATTCAACTGGGGTAAAGGATGCCGCCCCACTCCAGGTCTCCCTTAATTGTCTCCTGTAGCGTGTGAAGGTGTCCTTTTAATTTTACAGCCCATTCTGCAAAACAAAAAAGTTGTTACATTTATGTTTTGTTCTTTCTTTCCATAGGTAACTAGCCACTGGACAACCATTGGCTAATCTACACTATTCTTTCTTAATTGGGAAATCCACGCCTGCTACATTGTTCGGGAGACTTGCTGTGTGATTTGGGATATGTTACATGATGTGGTGATGGCAAAATCCTCAAAGAAAGAGTGGGTGAATCTAAAAAATAAGTCAAACCAACTGGACTTGCTGTATTTTTCTAAGAGTATGTTGAAGCGATTGATGGGAAATGTAATAAAGCCCGCTGCCAGTGGAAATACATTTTATAATTATAAAAAATATATATATTTTTTTGTACTATTGGCATTTGCTGATGCAAATTACTGCTCTAAGTACATTGGTGTGGGGTGCTATGGCAGCAGGCTCGGATGTTGTTAGAAAATCAGTTTAATCTGCCAGATTACTCCCCACTGGAACAAAAAATCCTGCATTGCCCTATGTTTTTGTAGGGGATGAGGCCTTTGCCCTTGGGGAACACCTTATGAGGCCCTATTCTAACAGAGGACTAACCCTCAATTATAGACTCACCAGGACCCAAAGAGTGGTGCAGTGGGCTTTTGGCATCCTCTCAAATAAATGGCACTTTTTACATACTGCTGTGAATTTGAATATGCAGAATGCCATTTCTGTAGTGAAGGAGTAAAGCCCTGCACAATTTTGTAAGGCAGCAAGATGGGTCCTTGTTCAAGGATTCCCTCTTTCATACAATGGAAAGGGCCCATTGAACTGGAATATGTGGAAAAGTACAGGGATCAAACATAAGGGACCAATTTACATCCTACTTTATGTCCCCATCTGGAGAGGTGCCATGGAAAATGCAGGCTGCCGAGGAGTACGCTTAGAAATCACCTAAAAAAACGTAACTATCAGAGAAAGAGTAAAAGTCTGTTTGTTCGCTTTGAAAATTGTAATTAATAAAAATTATGAAAAGGATCAAACTTTTTTTGTCTTTTAAAATGTATTTGATAAAGTGTGACTTTGTATTGAGAAATAAATATTTTTGGTATGAATTTTGTCTAGGCAGATTGTACCGTGTGCATTGAGCATACTCCCTCTTAAAAACTATAGTTTACGATAGACTGGTGCATTTGGTTTGTTCCAAATTAAAATTTGGCCTATTATCAGCATTTTCTGAAATTCAGATGTGTCAATCGGAATGAACTAAAAAAAATGTTTTCATCTTGTTAACAAAACAGTGTGGGGTCCCCCTAAATTTATACCAGGCCCTTTAGGTCTGATAGGAGTTTAGAAGGGACCCAAAGGCCAAAAAAAATGTTTGGCCCTCCAAAATCCCTTAGCAGACCCTCTAGGTCTGGTAGGAATTTTAGGGGGGACCCCAATGCCAAAAAAACAAAAAAGAAAGCATGGCGTTCCACAGAAATTCCTTACCAGACCCTCGATTCAAGCAGGAGCCTGGCAGAGCAGGAATGGAGGGGGGGCGTGCCCCCCCTGCACCATATTAGGCCACTTACCCTCAACATGGGGTAAGCCCCCATGTTGTTGAGTACAAGGGTCTCTTCCCCACAACCCTGACCTGGTGGTTATGGGGGTTTTACCTAATGTTTTGTTGCACAACCTTTAGAGTCAATGACTGCAAAGGAGCATTTTTTATATCTCTTAGTGAGACCTCTGCACCGGCCAACAGTTAGTTTGACCCACTTTTGAGTAAACTGCCTCAGCTGTCTCAGGTTTGAAGGGTGCTTTCTCCAGACTTTATGGTCCAGCCTTTTTCATAGATGCTTGATAGTATTCAGATCGGGGCTCATAAAACGCCACTTCACAATAGTCCACTATTTTGTTCTTAGCCAATTTTGGGTGCTATTAGCTGTGTGTTTTAGGTCATTATCCTGCTGGAGGTCCTATTTGTGATTAAGACAGAGTTTCCTGACATTGGGCAGTATATTTGGCTCCAGATCTTTTGGATAGTCTTGAGATTTCCTTGTGCCCTGCACAAATTCAAGTCACTCTGTGCCAGAAGCATCAAAGCTGCCCCAAAATGTAACTGAGCCCGAGGTATGGCATTCTATTCTATGAAAGCTTCTTTTTTTGTTTGTGAACATAGAACTGTTATGACTTGCCAATAAGCTCCAGTTTTGTCTCATGTGTGCAAAGGACATTCTCCCAGAAGCATTGTGGCTTGTCAGCAAGTTCTAGTCTGCCTTTTTTATGTTTTTCTTTCAACAGCGGAGTCTTCCTTTGAGCCTGCTGTCACTCAAAAAATAACAGATGGTGCGATCACCTTGACCTTGGAGTTCTGCTTGTTCTGTAGATGTTTTGCTTGGCTCTTTGTCTACCATTCTCACTGGTTGACTACACTCCCATGGACCTTCAATTTATGAATAATATTTACAACTGTAGTCACATGAATATCAACCTGCTTGGAGATGGTCTCATAGCCTTTATCTTTAACATGCTGGTTTATAATTTTCCCAGACAACTCTCTCTTTTGCTTTCTTTGATCCATATTTTTTTTCATTTAAATAGGATGACAGATTGATTACATAATTGAAGTAATTAATCTTATTACAGGAAACAGGTACATTATTATTTAGAATATTTTTCTAGTGGTACCAGCAAATTTGTCCAAGCCATTTTAGAGTATCTTTGTAAAATAAGCAGTTAATTATCTCTTTTTCCACTTCCTTTGCTTTACTCTATGACATACAAATAGCATGCAGGTATCTATGAGACAGTTGCTTTTAATTTCATCACTTTTCAGGAGGAATGGAGCATTGTTTCAATTAGCTGTATGGATACCAACACATTTTTCCACATCTGTAGTCTCATTCTGTACTATACAATGAATCATATATAATCTATAAATGGTTGAGTTACTTTTGTGCACACAAAATTTTATCTTACTGTGCCATACTCACCAATACTTTTGTCTTTTTGGCTAAAGTCTAAAATTGTCCACATTCGGGTAGCCAGTAAGAACAGGTGAAAATATTGGATATTATACCTAATACCCATTTGGTGAATATTCTATATTGAATAAGCACAACGCAGTCAGTAGGCAATGTGTGGACATTTCCATTGCCAGCTGATAAATTAGCTTCTTAATGATCAGGTAAGGCAGCCAAGTCTATAGGTGCCCATACACTGTGCGATTATCGCACGATAATGGCGGGAAATCCCGCGATCGTACGATAATTGCAAAGTGTATGGCAGGTGTGCTACCATTTTCACTGTACGGTCGCACGTCTTTTGTCGAAAACCAGCCGAAAATCTTACGATTTTTGGCTGGTTTGTGGCATGCTCGGCAAATGCCGAACGGGCCGGTGTGCGCACACGCACACTGCCCGTTAAGCATTGCGGTCATCGCAAGCCCGATCTGCCTGTCCAAGATGGGCAGATCGTACGTTTTTTTAATTACTTTACATCGTACGTTTTTTTAATTACTTTACAACCATCACAAGACTAAGGTCTTGCGATGGTTGTAAAGTGTATGGCCACCTTATGAATACTGGTAATATATAGGTTAGTGCTGGTACCTATTGGGCTAGCATTACTCTAAGTGAATACCATTAGAGATCAATGAGCCATTCAAAATGCCACAAATCAAACTTCCTTCTTTGGTACACACTGATCACTGTATCAGCAAATCACTAAATTAGGTTTTATGATGCTTCAGATGTTTGTTTTTTTGGAGTGAGAGTGCATCCTGGCAGATGAACTAAAGCTAGAGGATGGACTGGAGAGCACCTGTATACCGAATCAGGCCAGTTTAGACCACTGGTTTCAGTCTGCAGTAGAAATAATGGGGTTATCGGGTTTGCATGGAGCAGTTGAAAAAAAAAACATGACCATTTTGTATATCTACAATGGACAAAATGGACAACATTTTCTTTTCAGAAAATTTTACAAAATGAGTCATACCAACAAGAGTGGCTAGCAGCTTCAAATAATAGAGAAAGGAACGGACACCTTTCCAGCAGAGTTCTCAAAGTGGATCAGGCAAAAGTAAAGCAGCAATTCGACACTCCTCTGCTCAACAAAAAGAACTGATACAGTTCCGCACATTCCATGAGAAAGCTGCAAACCAGGACTCCAGTGTACTCCAAAAAAGAATTGATTTCTTACCAACACTGTCTCAAGAAGTGTTACAAAGAATAGAACAGCAAGACAGGACTCAAAGCCTAATTTTGATAAGCCTTATTTTAAAAAACCACATATATTTGCTATTTGTTGTGCCACCATTTTACTTTAAACAAAGTTTTGTGAAACATCTAAACTGCTGAGTAACTACAAAGAACAGAGTCCTATGGCTTGGTCATAACTTCCTGCAGTGACCGCTCTTAGCATACTCAGCCCTTGGTGATGGTGGCCAGCAGACTATACCATTAATAGCATCTTTATCTGTCCGCTCAGATAGGCGATAGCAATCTCTGATACTGTTGGTGCCCATGAGTCTGACAATAAGAAGGTGAAGAAACGGGACCTAGGCTGAAAGGCAGAGCCGTGTAGCACTGTCTTTCATATCCTTCTCTATTGTATCATCATTCTCCTCATCCCCCTAATGTGTCACTCCCATCCTGACTGCCATTCCATCATCAAATTTGTTGTCACCTTCCCTCTGCATGATGCTCCAATCAACAACACTCATGCTCCCAGAGCAGCGTTGTTGGTAAAAGCAACGTGCAGGGGGATTATTGGACCCCTGGAGACCCGAACTGTTGTGGTCTGTATGAAAGCAGCGGTCTGGCTCTCCATTGTGCTGCTGACACAGAGCACATTTTACTGTACAAAGCACATACACTCACAGCAGTAGGCAGTCTGACTGCATAACAAGTAAAAAACTTGAGCCTTCAATTGAGCGTTAAGCAAAGCTGCCCAATTTACACAAAGTTTGACACATTAAGGCTGATTATGTGCAGATTAAATAAGTACACAGGGATTTTCTTTTCACATGATTGGTTATTTGAAGTGAAACTTTACACAATTTATTGTGTAAGCATTTTCAAATCCTTTAGTAACTCAGCCTCATTATCTGGAAGCATGAAGTGCAAGAGAGGCAGCCCAAGCTACCACTATCTCTGACTTGGGCACTGTTCAAATTCCTTGATCTTCTCTGAGAGTATTTTACTATTGTGCTGGAGGACCATAGTAGTCAATAGACCTAAGGGCTGGTTAGGACCAAGACTCTTTGTAAGTATCTCCTCTATCTCTCCAGAATTGATAGAGTTCAATTATATAAAACAAGCAGCATCACAAATACATTTTGGATTACATATTAGTGCTTATTATATTATATATTAATATACTGTATATGTTCTACTAAGGCAGCTAAATATGACCTCGGTTAAACCTAAGCATATGTTCATCACTTAAGGGATACCCATAATTAACACTATCCTGGATCATAGCCTTGCCCTATCCTGGCTGAAAAAAATCTTTAGGCCTTGTTTCTGGCTAGCTGGGAGATTAAGAATTTTTGGCTGCAAGCTAAATTATACAATAGGTTTCTCATTTATGTCTCACTTTCACAGCTCACACCACTGGCTGTATAGCAAAAATAACAGGTCAAACAGATATAGTCCATTGGTTTTTCATCTTCTCTGAGGTTAACAGATCAAGTTTTTGGTTCAGTTACTTACTTTACTGAATATCCACTTAGTAAAAATTTGTTGATTGCTCCTTATTTTGAAATCCAGGATTGAATTCACCTTTGAAGAATTTATAGGGCATCATCAAACCTGTTATCTATTATGTCTATATAGAGTCTGCTTCAGAGTGCATCGAGGATCCTTTGTGACACGTGCAGAATACATGACACACTATCAGCGAAAAGAACCATACAGAGCCTCCACTAATGCTTTTCATCCTTACTCTGAAACAGCAAGCACTTACAAACGCAAGAGCAATTCCATTTTTATGTGCTGAATTACAATAATCTGGGTGTTTCGACTATAACATTTTTACAATATCATTCCATGCTGACCTACTTGAAAAAACCTTTCTTCAAGTCTTATCCTTGTCACATGGCTAAGCTAGTTCTCCTGCAAAGACAAATGCTTAACCTGTTTTGTCTGATCTTTTCCATTTGTCATAGGAAGTATTAAAAAATGCCAGTATCATAAATCCAGTGTAATCATTAAAAAAAAATAGACAAGCAAAATGTTCATTTCTCTTTATATAATTCATTCAAATTAATGAGTGTCTGCACAGTAACGGGTATGTTTAATGTTCCTGGTAAATCAAAATTATTTTCATTTACATAGCAACATTTTATTTTATTTCTTTAATTGCCTATAGAATGAGGGTTAAGGCATAATTTTCATCTGAAACATTTTTACAATGTTGGCAGATTTAAAATGTCAATTTACCAATTATTAATGTCACAGTATATTTTAAGTTATCCTAGGATTTAGCTGTGGAATGTTCACAAATATTAACTAAAACTTTGATATTTCTATTTATTTTATGGAACTTTTCTAAACTTGGCTCAGTCTTGTTTGCTAAATTAACCTTGCAGCTAAATGCTGCACAAGTGGGAAATATTATAATTAATATAAAATACTAACAACATACTTAGCTTGCTAATGTAGGCACCACATGTACAGTGTAAATGGTAAATTGTTAGGGGTATGACAAAGATTATACAGTAATTAGGCACAGTAAAGTGGTATGCCTACTATATTTGGAGGGAATTGATGAGGACCTGTTACATGATTGTAATGAAAATATTTATACTGAGTGACAAACGCATTACATGCATGCTGTTTGTAAATAGATTTGTATGGGATATGAACCTCTGCTTTATGTAACATCCAGCGATTAAATAATTAGTCCTTGGTCCCTATCCCCACGGTAATATACTAACCTCTCTTTTTTGGTCTGAGGGAACATGCTCAATGCTGAAAAACTAACTGCTCAGATAGCTGATTCATCAGTTGCTCATGGGTAACCAATGTGCAGATATTTATTTCTGCAAGCCGATCCTTACAACACATGGGCAGTTAGTCAAACCCGACATGGGCATGTCCCAGTTTATGTTTGAGAGACTAGCATTGACCCACCTGAAGTATATTACAGGTATATTACAGGGACCACCTGCAGTTAACCTACAGAGCAAACAGGTCAGTGGAGAATGCTGTGAACATGGGGCTGGACTACATCCTGTAACACCTTGGCTCCACAGGAATGTACATACTGATCCTGTTTGTGGACTTCAGCACAGAGTTCAACACTATCACTCCAGAAATCCTCCCTTCTAAACCCACCCAGCTCACTGTGTCCACCTCTACCTGACAGTGGGATACCAGCTTCCTGACAGACAGAGAACAGCAGGTGAGGCTGGGAAAAATCGCATCCAGCAGTCAGTACTGGTACTCACCAAGGATGTATGCTCTTTCCACTAGTCTTTTTCCACTACTATTTTTACAGATCAATGACTGCAACCATCATTGGTCTCTGGCCAAATGTGTCAAATGTGGAGACCTCCAGATTTCTGGTCTTAATAGGGATATACTCCTACGTCTGCTTAGAAAGTTCAACCTGCCTCAAGATCTATTGATACATTTTTACACTGCAGTCATTGCGTCTGTTCTTTGCACCTCCATCATATCTTGGTTTGGTTCAGCCTCCAAACAGGAAAGAAACAGACTACAGCAGACAGAACTGCAGAAAATGCTATTGGTGCTGACCTGCCCACAATCCATGAATGGTGATGATGGGACCATACACTGCTCAGTTTTTAAAATGTGAGCACTGTATGGCCAGCTTTACAGATTACTGTATGCCTGGACAACCAGACTTAAGAACAATTTCTTCCCTCAAGCTATCACACTCGTGAACGCTTGAATCCTCACTTGCACACTTGCCACTTCACAGTGAAATATTGTCCGCTTGTGTAGTATTAGCAAATAAATATAGTAACTATGTTTATAACTAAGTCTTGCATATGTTGCTGGAAGGACAGAAAAGACACCAATGCATTCCCCACGACCTACTCCCCCCACATCAGAACCATCCAGTTCAAAGGGTCAAGGAACCTGCAGAAAAACTGGTGGGAAATAAAGTTTCTATCCAAGGAGACTATATTGCTGTATATTTAGGCATGGTGTTATTTTGTATAGCCGTAAGCTTTCCAAAAATCAGAGTATGAGACATAATGTTAAAAAACAATCTGAGGGAGAAGGTGGAGGTCTTCCACGATACCGTCATCATGCTTTTAGCTGGTGTGAAGATTTGTTGGAGCAATTTAAACTGAATTGCAGTAACTCCCGATGGCTTCTGGTTGAGGAGGGCGATATAGGGACTTTTACAAGGCATAAAGCCGTGCACCATATGGATTTTTCAATATATCTTAGACCAAAATTGAATCACAACCAGACAATCCCACCATACATGAGAAAAAGTGCCTTCCCTTTAGCAACCTCTAAAACAAGAGGAAGGATACAAAGGCAAAGCCTTAAAAATCCTCTATGGGATCATGTACCACCTCATGAGCAGCTGATGATTGGTCTCAAGTGCCAACATGGAGCTGGAACTTTTGGAGGTAGAGATCCACTTCTGAGCCCAGGCCTCTGCTGTCACTGCGCTCCCAACTCAGACTTACATCTGGCAGCATACGAGGGTAAATTGTACTGGTCAGGTTGAAGTAAGAGAGAATACAAGAAGGAAACCACACCGAGGAGTGGAGGTTAGAAGCGAAGAGTCGCTCAAACAATGTTTGTTGCAACAAATCAGGAAAATGCAGTTTCAGCAGATCCAGCTAATGTTTGATTTGCATATAGTGGAGAGGGGAGACAATACTGCTCACACAAAGACAAAAAGGACTTTGCTCCAGAGACAGTTACAAGTTAGGGAATACGAAGCGTGATTGCCATTTTCTTTTTAGCTTGCTGGCTTTGGTGTAGGGATACACTGGGGGCTTTGGTTGGCATTGTGATGTTCTAGGCTTCTGGTGAGTCCCTGCACTTTTAGGGAGGAATGGGCTACTTCTAGGCATACTTGCCCTCAGTTTATCCATTTGCTATATATGCTCCAAGATGGAGGCTATCATAAATTAGAGTTAGGACCACACTACACAGTGGGGCATTTACTGCACATATTTTACAAATGCTGTAAAACGGAAACCTCTGTTTTTAACCCTAATAGTTAGACAGTGTACTTTTTTTTTTCTTGCAGTTTAGCTGGTAAGTGTGCTGGGAAAGTTTGTTTGTGTACACATATGCATAAATGTTTATGTGCAAAGTACACTGAGAGACATTTTAATGCCTTTAAACTTCAAAACAAAGCCAAATTCCTTGTATGTCTTGTACATACTCGGCCAAGCTGATTCTGATTAATGATGGATTTTGATTGTGTGCTAAGGATTAGTGTACTTTGCTCCTTACTTTTGTGCTCAAATATAGGAGTGATGAAGTCTCCAAACTGTTCTAGCATACTAGTTGGATCAGACTATTGGTGATCAGGAGAGCTGAATAATGATCTTGGTTAATGGTGTGAGTCTCTGACTCCCATTCCGTTGGTAATGGATACAACTAAACTAAACTAAATACAAAATAAATAAATAGTCTCTCCACTCTAGTGTTCAAAAATAAAATTTAAATGTCCTAAAGCTCACCCTACATGCTACAATTTGAACACACAATATTTGTACAATCAACGTTTTATTTAGCTAAACTTTGTAATATATCAACTGATCAACGGTACAACAAAACCACCAATTTACAAATCATGCTTTCACCGGGCTGGTCAGATACATGTACAATACTAGCCATTTTAGTTTTTCAGCACAGCATCAGCCTTTATGGTTGAATCTATGCATATTGAGATGCAACAAAGTTACATACAGAACTAACAACAGAGAAGGACATGAGTATACAATTTAACAACTGACAGCATGGTATGACTCAGGTCCATGTGAACTCGATCCATTGTATCCAAAACTGAGGAAAGGGGGATCCGTAGATCACTCAAGATCAATGTACACGCAAGTGAACACAACATATAATCACAAAGGTCCATTCCAAAACTGACAGGGATGCAAAAATACCAACTAATCAACACCCCAGCATTTTATTAAAATCCAGTGAATATGGTGAGTGAATAAAAAGTTAATTTTCAATAGGCAATAGTAAACTAGCATTGTACCCGCCCTCTGCTGATGGACCTGATGGGGAACTACAGAGGGCGGGTACAATGCTAATTTACTATTGGCTATTGCAAATTGAAATAGCCAATAGTAATGTCCCAATGCTTTTTAATGGGAGAAAAAATGTTTTCTATTCTGACATGCTCGTGTCAGAATAAAAAAAAAAAGACACGGCATTGTTTCTCTCCCTGGCGGCCGGGAGCAGGAGGCTCCCGGGGCGCCAGGGAGAGTTAGCTGTTTAGAGATCAGTGTCCCTGGTTAGCAACCAGGGACGCTGATCTCTCTGAAAGTGGGCGGAGCCAGCCGTAAGATCAAGGCTGGCTCCGCCCAGCTGTCAGAAGCCGCCTGTCGGCTGGCCAATGGCCGGCCGCTCGGCCAGCTTCGGCTTTCGGAGCCAGCCGTAAGATCAAGGCTGGCTCCGCCCAGCTGTCAGAAGCAGCCTGTCGGCTGGCCAATGGCCGGCCGCTCGGCCAGCTTCGGCTTTCTGCACGGCTCAGCTGAGTCGATGCATATGTGATCGGCTCGACTGAGCCGCTCGGCCATGAACGGGAGCTGTACGGGCTATTGTGAATAGCCCGTACAGCACCCCCTCGGTTCTACTGAACCGAAGGGGTCCTGGGGCCGAAGCTAGCCGAAGGATCGGCCGAAGCTACGGCCAGATCCCTCGGCAGCTTAGTGAATAGACCCCAAAGTGTATCTCCCCAGTGCAGACATAGATAGGAATTAAAACCTAACAGATTCTAACTCTTTCACATTCTATTCAAAACTAAAAAAAGGAAAAAACTTTACATACATTTTAAAACAAACCAAATAAAAATTGTGCAGCCATTCCCTGGGCAACCGCCTATTTGTAACCTTTGAAATGACCACAACAATTAACTCTGTACTGGACTGCACCCTAACCATAAACCTACTTGTTAAAAAACAACTCTTATTGTATGGTGTTTGTAACTGCTTCATTCGAAATGTTGTTATCTCAGATACGCTATGTAAAACCAATAAAATGTTTTGAAATTGAAAAACAACTCTTATCCACCCCTAACACTCAGATCTAACCTTTATTCTAACTCTGAAAATTAACACTTAAAGTGGATGTTTACCTCCTTTCACTGACAGTCACTTGCATGCTGATATGAAGTCATCTCACTTTCATTAGTTATATAAGCAGTTTTTTTTACTTTTTCTTACAATTACAGTCTTTCCAATTCCTGGTTGATTGAGACACTGGTGATATAGTCCTGACCTTATAGATGCATCCTGGGAAAGTTACAACACCAATGCCTTCCTGGGAAATCTCATCTGTAAACTGCAAAATCTTGTGAGATCTCGGAAAGGCATTTTTTCCCTGAGATGATGTGCACTGTCACATGTTCAAGGAGGAAGACCCAGAGTTCCAGTGGATTCATCTGCCCTTAGTGAAAATGGGCACTGTGAGAAGAACATGGAGGAAAAGAAAATAAGGAATGAAAAGAATAAAAAGCCTGAAATTATCTACAAGTATATGTTTGTAGATTGACATTAATAAACATTTCTAAAGGTGCATTTGTTATCATTTTTAAGATAAGGGTGAAGTTTATCTTTAAGCTGACTCTAACATTTAATTCATTTTGACCATGCTCCAAATCCTCACTGTTGTGCCAAGAATTTACAGTGATAATGCAAAATGAATTAGTCAGTGGGCATCTTTAAGTTCACAGATATAGAAACAAATTGTGCCTGAAAATTATTTTAAAGTATAATGCAAGAACTGATTGTGAACAGAAAGGCTGTTGCATAGAATGGCAAAGACAGTAAAATAAACTACAACTGTGTGACTGTGAAGCAATATGCCAGAAGTTTTCTGTGAACACTTCATAATCTGTGCTCTCTACCATTAACATTTCATAGTCACATTATTAACCACTTAAGTCCCTGGGCCTTTTGCTCCCTAAATTCCCTTGGGTCCCAGTGCTTTTTTTTTTCATTTTTAATCTACCCCATCGGATCTTACATCATTTTCTTTCAGGGAAGAAAGGGCTTTAATTTGTCAGTAACTTTGCATACATATACTTTGATTTCCTAGATTTTTATTAGGAATAAATAGCAAAAATGAGAAGTTCATACTGGTACTGGAATTGATTAACAGTTAATACACATAAAAAATATAAGGCACAGCAAGGAGCCAAGATCTAGGCTTTATAGAGAAAAATGAGGTAGCATGGATATTTACAAATATTTATCAGTGTGAGAAAAGGGAGGACAGTGTGGGGTAATTGCTTATTACACCTCCTCCTTGTCTTCATGTGTTAGACATATGCCAAGAGGTTTCTTGAAGGAAACACGGTTTTCTTTGCTTTAATGGCTAGACCCCTGGCTGAACAACAGGAAGAATTAGTATGTAAAACCACTTTCTAGTCTACACTGCTAACCTGCCATTACTCTTTCTTTGCTCTTCAGCTGTGTAATAGGGCTTTGGAATATGGCCTAGTGGGCTCAAGCTGAGACCATTCCTGCCTACAGTGAGGGAACTCGAAATACATCTAGAGTCTAGACATTTCTGCCTGCCTAGCATCTGTACAGAAGGAGACTAAGAAATCCTCTGTGAGTACTGTATGTAGTGATACTCTGTTGTGTGCAGTCTTGCTAGATAATATCTAAGTATCTTATACTTTTGTCCACTTGTTGCTTTGTACCCCTCCTTATGATAAGAAAAAGTGTAACCTGGAACAGTAATAGGTTAAAAAGAATCTTGTTCCTATTGATCCAGCTATGTTTCCAGAGAAATTGCTGAAAACATATTTGCCTTACACTCCTGCAAAAAGAATAAAACTCATAAGGCTCAATTCACAAAGCTTTAACACAAGGATGAGGCTCTCTAATTTAACTACGTGACTGTAATTTTCTAATCTCATTAGACTCAGCTAAAAGTAATTTGCCGCCTTTTAAATAAGCTTACATATCCTGGCACGTTAGCTTTGTGATTTGAGCTTAAAAATATGTTAAAACAAAAATCTATGGCTGATTAGATCTGCGCAAATATACAATCAAAAATGTTTCTGCTCCCAAAAAAACATAAAATGTCCTACATGTGTTGTGCTGTCCATTACCATGATACACAATTATACAAATCCCAATCACATACTATATTGAGCAATTAAGTCCTTTTGATTCTTATAAACAGTCTATCAAAGTCCATAAACAAAACCTACAAATATGATCAGTGTCCAAATAGAAACCACAATCTTCTGGTGCAAATAATATGCAACACAATGTGTAGAGATCCCTCAATACAACCAATGCCGTTAGCATAAAAACTAACTAGCAAGTTATGACCATCTAAACTGGTAAGTTAATATGTGCTTTGCATCCTTTTCCCACTAAACTCTGGATGGCTTGTTTAGGTGGACCCATAAGAATGGACCCTCCCAAACAACCAGTTTTATCCATATGCAGGCATCACATATTACAAAACATAGAGATGTCCCAGCACACTTACCAGCAAGCCTGAAACAAAAACAAATTACACTAACAATATGCGTTAAAAACAGAGGTTTTAGTTGCACAACTTTTGCAAAGTATGTGGAAGCTGCACTGCCTCGTCAAGGCTCCTCTGTGCTTCTAAAGGTGAATAATCAATTACTTTCAAAAAGGTAGAAATAAAAAAATAAAAAAAATTCAAAATAGCTGAGTTCTTCTAGCATCATATCAATACACAATGTAAGTGCTACCTTCCATTGCATGTCTGTCCCAATCTCTCAAATACATCTACACTGGAGCTTCCAGCATAAATGACAGCATCCCCTAACCTACCATATATGTTTCATTATCAAGTTTTGTCAGATTTCTAGGATAGGAAAGCACAGACAGTAATAAGAACATTATCAAAAGGTCTACCCCCTCGACTCTACACTTTAATAGGAAGTGAAGGGAATTATCCGCAACAGTCACAAAGACAGCAAGGAAAACCTGAAAGAAGTGTCAATCGCTCCCCTCTATCCAAAACAAAATATAAAGCTTTGATAGATGTTGAAACTGTTTCCTTGCCAGGATCCCATAAGTTCATAGTTTCTCACTGGGGGTGTGTGGATGTTGGGTACCTGTGCTTCCTTTTTTAAAGCACATACAGCATTAGACAAAGAAATCTGAAGATACTTGGATTTATTTTTTATCAACATTTTCAGGGACACTTGCAAAACAATGTTATTAAAAAAATATTTTTTGCACAGCTGCCATAAAATTGACAGCCAGTGAATGTCTAAAGAGTGTTCAAAGGCAATGTATTTTTAGCAGTTGTAGTGAGGCCACCAAATGTACCAATTAAAACGCTTCGTAGCATTAAACGTGCCTCATAGCATTAAAGCAGAACTCTGGGTAAAATTTGTATTAACCTTTGCAGTGGGGATACCCCCATACTGCAAGAGTAAAGTGCTAATGTTTGTCTAGGGAGGAAAATAACAAGGGTATACTCACCCAATCCTTCGAGCCAGGTTGCTTTTGGACCAGTTCCTGGAGCCTCTCTCTCTCTGTCTCGCTGCAGTGGTCTAAATCTGAATCCGTACGTCCAATACACTTTGTATTGAAGGTGAGGACGCCGAAGGACATAGGCATAGGAGGAGACAGGCAGGAGGGAGCACTGTCCCAGTCGGCTGGTTGTGAAAGTTTGGGTGCGTATATCCTTGTTATATTCCTTCCTAGACAAAAAAAGCACTTAACCCTTGCAGTGCAGGAGTAGCCCCACTGCAAAGGTTTATAATAATTGTACCTGGAGTTCTTCTTGAAATGTACCTTAAAGGAGAACTATGAGATGAGTGATTTCCACTCACCTCATAGTTCTAGCCGACCTGTGACAATGAGACTGTCACAGGTCGGCTCAGTAGATCGGGAGGTGAGCGAACACATACCAGGTTCGCTCACCTCTCGATCCTGTCACAGCTTTCTGCCGTGACAGGGGGAGGGCTGGATTCCCCTTCCTGCTCCGATCTGCCAGCGCTGACTGGCGGAACGGACGGGGGAGGGGGCGGGTACAGCTGGCTCTGCCTCTAGATAGGCAGAGCCAGCTGTCACTCACGCAGCTGGGCGGATCCCGTCATCTACGTCGGGATCCGCTCCGGCTGCGGCGTCTCAGTATACCACGAGCTGTAGCTCACGGTATACTGAGCTTAGGGTAACGGGAGGACGCTAGTTTGTGTCCTCCCGTTACCCTAAGGAGAACTATGGGGAAAAACACTGACCCCATAGTTCTCCTTTAACACTACGGTGCAGAAGACCCCATATCCCATCCAGTGCTTTGGGAGGGGTACTGTGTTTTTGAGAGAAACCTTGTTAAAGCACCCATCATGATGCTGAAGGTAATGCTTACTGCCCTCTTGTCACGTAGGTTCCAGTCGGCTTGCCTGATGTGCTTGTGAGGCAAGCACTATTTTTTTTTGTTAAACATTCAAGCAATAAATACATGTCTACAGATTCCCAGGCCACTAGGGATCAGATAAGGAGGGAGCAGAGCAGATGCAGATTGTTTTGTAGCTCAGTTTATCTGACTGAAACCTCTGCTGGGCTGTCTAATAAAAGATGTGTCACTGCCGTGATGACTCATTTGATTCTGTAAACAAATCACTTTATTGAACAGAGCTAAAAGCTAAATATGTGGAAAGGGACTAGCGCTTCAAATACTGGCCAAACAGAAGAGTGTATATTATTTACATTTAAATGATTCAAACTTGACTAGCAAAAAAAAACAGTAATTATAAACAAAAAATTTATAAAACTACTGTACATTATCTTTAAGCAGTTAGAAATAGTCAATGTAGTGGCTCCTCTACACTGCCTCTAGTGACCAATTTACAAATCTGAGCATTTAATGCAATCACAATGGTATGTAAATACATAAAAGTCACACAAAACTTTAAATTAAGGTACATTCCGTAACAATAACATACATTTTCTTTATTTTATTAATTACAGGTATTTATTTAGTGCTGACAATTCACGCTTTTTTTAACGCAATTTATCTCTTTATAGAGTACACATTTACATCAGTTCCTGCTCTCAAGGAGCTTACAATCTAAGGTCCCTATTGTACACGCATACAGGGCTGATTTAGACAGGAGCCAATTAACCTACCAGCATATCTTTGGAGTGTGGGAGGAATCCGGAGTAACTGGAGGAAACCAATGCATGCATAGGGAGAACATGCACACTATGTGCAGATAGAGTCGTGGCCGGGATAACTCTTCATATGCACTTACTGAAAATATACCATGTTTCCCATCAAATTTTTTTTACTTATTGCATATTTAATACAATTTGAATGTATTTTTAAAAAAACATGGAGAATGAATGACACCACTATAATCCTAGAGCACCTGGACAGTTCTTTCACATCAATGTTACATTCAGTCAAGGTGATAATCTTTTAGTTATAATATCTATGAAACTCAGCCTGGTAAAATTACTTCATCGTTTGACAGCGATGACAGCAACCTGAACTTTGTTTTTACACTGCAAGAAAAGTTTTGACAGAGTTAAGCAATCTAGTATCTTTATCCCAATTGGTGCTCAAAGCTGCCATTGTGAAATTTGTGTGTAAGGCTTGCCATCGGCTAACATGCTTGATAAGGTCCAGTTCCCGCTTTGCTCAATTCTGACACTTGCAAAACTATCAAGGTTTAATTTTTGCAGATATGCGATTCTTAAATTAAAAAGATAAAGGAATATGCTATATACGGTATATTTTCCCAGTACTTTCCTTTAGCCTTCTCACAGAATTTACTTTTTTAATCATTTAAGCTTGAGTCATGTTCTTTCTTGCCTTGAAATTTATGCCTGCAATATCTTCAAAAACAAGGTCTTATATTTCTTTTATACAGCAAGAACACTGAGCTTGCAAAACCTGGGTCTTTTTAAATAAAACTTGTTTTTTTGTGTCTTTTTCTTAAATTATTTAAGATATGATAAGTTTAATGGTTCAGTAATCCAGTAATAGCACACATCTGAAAATGAATTACTTACATTTGATAAAGAAATACTTTTTTAAATATCAAATTATTTCCAGTTATTAGAAACACTAATCTTAAAGCGGACCTCTACAATCAAAAATCAAATTCCACCAATGCATCCCTCTATGTATGATGATTAATAAAAACGTAGACATGCCAGGTGTAAAATGTTGTGATTTTGAAATACTTGTAAATCATTCACTTACTGCTATCAAAGGGCAAAATGACTTCATCAGCAGAGCATTGCAGGGAAATCTCATCTGTAATCTCATGAGATCTCAGGGAAAGGCATTTTCCTTCCCTGAGAAGATGTGCATGGTCACATGTCCTTGTCACATATCTCGCCACATGTGCCAGAAAACCAGGAAGTAATAGGAGATCTAGTAACCTGCACTTAGTAAACATGGCCACTGTCAGAAGACTGGGGAAAAAATTGAAACAAGGTATGCAAAGAATACATAGCCGGCAATTATCTAGAAGTATGTGTTTGTAGATTGTCATTACTAAACATTTCTAAAGGTGTGTTTGTTGTTATTTTGAAGATTTGGATAAAGCTGCTCTTTAATGTAGGGAACAATGAATGTGCGCCATGGACGTCTCTACACATCTCGCCGCCTGAGGCCAGGGGCTGCTCGTGATGCACATTCTGGGGAGGGGGATTTGGGTGTGGGTTAATTGCTCTTGGTGCACGTCCGGGAGTGGCGGTGGTTAGTGGCCATTTCATGGTGCACGTTTGCACATTCCGTAGGGGCGGCGGATCTTGGTGCATACGCCAGCTCACTAATATCACTGGTTGCCAGAAACTGGGAGGGACGAGAGCTCCTGGCAACCAGTGACATAAGTGAGCTGGGCAGGATGTGGGTCAGGGCTCTTAGCAAGCTGGGACACTCATACTCAAAGAGATGCCACCTGAGGCAACCGCCTCAGGCTGCCTCATTATAGGGATGGTCCTGACATGCATTATTTTACTCAAACAGAACAGTACAATTCCCAGATGGTTGAGAACGAAAATACAAAAGTGCTGCCTATTTGTGTTGGAGTGCCATTCAAAATGAATGGCATCACAACACAATGCGCTGTAACACATTGCTGTGTCATGCAGTAAAACACACATTTTACAGGGCGTTGCTGCAATGCAATAATGTAAATGAACCATAAACCTTTTTTTTTTAATGCAACAAGTGTAAGTAGCTGGATTTGACTTGACATCAGCTTCTTGCAATCATCTATACAGCAGTACTTTGGGAGCAGGGGCAGGAATGGAACCAACCAGGTGTGCTGCATGCATGTGCTTCCAGGGAACATGCTCACAGGAGGAGATCCAACAGAGACATGACCTCATCAATCTGTGACTGCTCTTTTACTGTCCAGTCAGCAATTTGGGGTTGGAGAGAGAACATCTATAGTCTATAATTATAACAGTGATTGTAACCTACCTACACCATGTGGCAGGGCTCTGTAAGTCCAATAACTGGATGGACATCCTGACTAACACTCCCTCCCCACATAAGTGATTAGGTAGCAGCCTGCTCCATTGTGTCTATGCACTTCACTCCTGCTGATTGCTTGTTGCTGCAGGAAGTGAGAAAGTCACCTCGAAGGTTATAGCGAATGCTAATGATTTTGTCAGGAAGTACCAATGAGACAAAAATGCACATGTGCTTTAAATGCTGTATGCAGCAAGACCGTGGATTGCCATTTATCCACAAATTTTCATACAAAATTACAAGTAGGATCTGACTTGTGAATATCCATTCAATTATCCCTATTCTTTAGCATTGTTTTTATAGTTATTCATACAGGTAGGTACAGGTCAATTCTCTATGGCTATGAGTAGTACACTTTCCATTATTTATAAGCAAGATCTATCTATGAGCTGTAGACCTCATTGTACCCTCAAAGGCCTTTACTGACCCACCTTCACTTGCCATATGCTAAAGTAGCTGATCCTCAAGCAGCAATGCATAGGAGATACCATAAAATCCCATGGGAACTTTATGAATGCTTTTGTATCAGCACAAACCATGTCCTGGGCAGGATATATATATTTTCTAGTCCTAAAACTATTTTATGTATGACTAAATGTTTTAAGAGGTGCAGTTTACCTTGCTTCAGTTTACTTTACCTCACTTCACAGTTTGGAAATCCTGACCCATTGGGATTGATTTACTAAGGCAAATAGACGGTTCAGTTTGCAAAGGAATTTGCACCTTGCAAGGGAACTTCCCTTAGCTTAGTGAATAAGGTAAAACGCTGCTGACTTATATGATTCAATTTAATGGAAGTAAAAATTATGTGTTTTTTTTTAACTTTTCTTGCATGTGATTGGGTGTTCTTTGCAAAGTAATGTTTCCCCTCATTCACTAAGTTAGGAAAAAGTTCCCTTGCAAAGTGAACAGCTTATTTGCCTGTAATAAATCAATCCCGCTGTCTTCCTTTTAAGCTAACCTTGCAAAAATTTACAAAATTATTCTTTTTGTTTAAATGGCTCATGAAAAAGGTCTTTTGACTTTGCATATTTATTTCTGAATTGTGTGTTCTGTTTGAAGTTGTTTCCTCTATTGGTAAATAGGAAGTTTGAGGCTATACCCAAAAATATTCCAGGTGTAATTCTTTGCTACAAAACGCAATAGCTTTTGCACTCCCCCAACTTTACTACATGAGTACAACTGAAGAGCGATAACTTTGAAGGTAATATAGCTCATAATGTGTCCTCTATCTATGCACAGCGGTTTACATTTTGCTTGGTAAGAAGTCATTTTAAAGTACATTTGAAGAAAAGATGTTGAGGTCATCATTTTGACTTTTAGACACAATTTCCTGTTTAAAGATTCTATCTCATCTTTATCTGAGAAATTTAATGTGATCTGTCTTCCCATGAGTGTATCATATATTGCTGTATCTCAAATATGTATGTAAAAAGCAATCACAGTTGTGGGTGTAAATTTTCAGTAAATGATTGCTTCTTCACGCCAGTGAATTCACACATTATCTAAAAATACACATACATTACTCACTGTTTGTTGCTTGACGCTTAGCAGATGTGCTATACAATTGGACATCATTTTTTCTGCCAATATTTCTTTCCTTAAAATATGTGTGTCAACGGGGCATTACTTACAAATTCTATTCAGCATCTCTTTTACTTTTATCTATGCAGGAAAAATAACCATCAATAAGCATATCATGATATCTCTCCTTATCGTAAAATCTGTTCAGTTCATTTTGGGTACTATACTTTACTCCAGCTGGTTATAGTTTCCCATTAACACTCAAGGTAAGAGAACTGGTGAAGAATAGTTTAAGAGGCCTGTTCACACTTTTCATTTTCCTGTAGTAAAATAGATTAATTAAAATGTATTTCAGGTAGAAATCCTTCCTAAATTCTATCCAATCCTATGTGGTTAGTTCATATGTATGTTCTGCACTTTAGGGGCCCATTCACACCAGATGCACCCCAATGCATAAACAATAGACATGTGCAATTCGTTTCGTTCCGAATCAAACTTCGGACAAATTTTTCAAAATGTAGACATTCGGACACATCTGAATTTCCGAATCCCAATGCATCCGATTCCGAATTTCCATTTCCGAATTTAGGATCTTGTCCGCATTTCGTTCAAAAACTAAACTGAATCGGACAGATGACTTTTCTGGCCAAGCATCCACTTGGGTCTCAACACGAATTTTCGTTACGGCAACATGGGAGCCATATGCAGTATATACTGTACATATAATACTAAAGCTGAGGCTCCTAAACCCGAATGGCATTCAGGGGCTCCCAAATACGATTCGGAAATTCGGATCCCGGAGATTCAGCTTTAGTATTACCCCTACATGACCGAGGCCTTTTTTTAATTTTTTGTTTACATGTTATAATCCACATTTTAGGCCTGAAAATTACTTAAAACCCCTAAACATATATTTTCTGAAAGTAAAGAAAGAAAGAAAGAAAGAAAATATGTTGCACAATATTAGCGCAACTCCTTATCAAACCCCAAAATGACAAATGCGCTTAAATGCCCCAAAACACAATAAAATACCCATTTTTAAATAAGATATAAAAGATGAGGTTACAACGAGTAAATACAGGTGAAACTCGAATAATTAGAATATCGTGCAAAAGTTCATTAAAGCATGCCCAGGTAAAAAAATTGTGTGCGTCAGTGAAACTGCGACAAAACTCAGTACTCCAAAAATTCCATAGACGACGCTTTAAAAGCCCCCACAGGTCATCAGTTTAGAGATATGCGTAAATATTGGCCCTAGAATTATTGCTCTCACTCTTACCGGCCCATAGAAGCGATCTGGCGGCAGCTGAGTGTACTAGCGCAAATGGTGTCTGCTATGTTACTGCACTAATTTAACCACTTGAAGACCAGGGTGTTACACCCCCTTCCTGGCCAGGCCATTTTTCAGTATTCAGCGTACTTTGACTGACGTTTATTGCGTCATGCAACGCTGTACTGAAATGAATTTTATACCATTTTGGGGGGACAGATAGAGCTTTCTTTTGGTGGTATTTAATTACCACTGGGGGTTTTATTTTTTACTATAATAACATAAAAGTACCCTACATTTTGTAAAAAAACATGTTTCCCTATTAAATGTTATGAAACATTTATTATCAATTTTTGGGTAAAATATAAAAGACGGGGGACTTTAATAAAAATTTTGTGTTATTTTACATTTTTTTTTTGTGACTATTTTTTTTCAGCTTCTTTATTTTTTTTATGCTTTCATTTTTTTTTACTTTATTGCTATCACATAGGGGACTAAGAAATCCCCTATGTGATAGCCAATTCACATAACAGGTCCTCTTTATGGAGACATCAGAGTTCTCTAAGACCCCTAATGTCACCTAGGGACCCCCAGAGAAGCTGACGAAGCAGAGATCTGCTTCATCAGCTTCTCACCGGCATCTGTAACCGGAGAGTGACACTGAATTCAGGAAGTTATGTAATATACTGTACTGTACATGTACTTATCTCCCATTGATCTCCACTGACAGCGTCGCAGTGTCAGTTCCAGGAGCACCAGGCACAGCAGATCTTGGGACCGGTAGCGGTTGCGAGGAGGAGGCGGCAGCGGTGGTACCGGTGGGATGCACACCCGCAGCTACTGCAAGCGATCAAGAAACCCGATCGCGTGAATGTAAACAGCCATCGCTGGTTACTTACATTGCTACCAGCTTCCCACTCGTGTGCGCGCCGAGTGTCACCCACAAGCGGGGGGAGAGGCAGGATGTCTTAAGACACCCTCCAGCTCCTATAAGGCTCTGGTCCGGCCGTTCAGGAATGGCCATGAATGGGAGGTGGTTAAAATGAGGATGGTATCTGATGACAGCATCTCACCTAACTTAGTGAAGGTGCACTCAGATCATTGACTGCACCTTCACCCAATCGGCTCGTCCGTAACAACCAGCCAGATGTTGCATGCCGACGTGGTGGTTTATACGCGCAAGCCGATTTGGCTGAAGATTAAATTTTTCATCTCGGCTCTCGCAAGCTGAGCTGCTGAGGAGAAAATTACATGGAACACTGCTCGCAAAGGCAGCGCGCCACCGCTCCGCACTGCTTCGCGTGCAATGTGTCACAGCCTTTTCTGTAAAAAAGGGCGAAAAGGCACAGGAAGGCTAGGAAAGCATACAAAGCAGCATGGGGCAGCCCACCAAGAGTCACCAAAGCTGAAAATGAAGCAGAGACATTTGTGAACATTCATGCCAGGTGAATTGGTTAAATCCTGGCTTGCATACATGTGTGTGCGTATTTTGCGCCACTTAAAGTAAGCACAGGTGTTGGAACAAACATGTAATGTAACTATAAATTTAAAGAAAATATTTTTATCATGAAAGGCCAAAATGTAAAGAAAATCAAGGCTGTACTGAGGGATACACTAGGGCAGCCATTGCTGTATTGAAGCCGTTAAATATATATGACGGCCAGACATCAGATGATTTCAGAAGTTTGGGGCCAACAGGATTTGATTACTGGCAGAAGTAGGGGAGAATGTGAAATGCCATTTGGCGGTGGTCAGCTCCAATACAGGGAGGCAAGTGTCTAGCTCTGGAAGAAAGGAAATTTAATTAACGACATATACGAGGGTGAGTCAAAAATTATCCACATTCTGGCTGTAGAAATTATTTTAATGAACTTTTAGAAAAGACAAATACATAATTTTTTGACATAATCTCGTTGCTTTTCAATACGCTTTGTCCATCTGTCAACTATCTTTCGTATTCCCTTATTTAAAAATGTTTTAGGCTGAGCTGCGAGCCACGAATGCACCGCTGTCTTCACTTCTTCATTATAGGTGAATCTTCGTCCTCGTAGGGCTGCTTTCAGGTGACCAAAGCCACGTAATCCACTGTCACTTGTCTATTCGACAGAATCATTTAACATGTATGCTAAATGTTGTCGTCAGCTGTGGACAGGCGTCCGGCTCCTCCTTGATGGCTAACACTTGTACGAACTTCCTTGAACTTCTCTATCCAGTAATACACACTTCGTCACAACAATACACTTTCTCAATACTCTGCACAAAGTCTTCAATAAATAATGGCACCAGGCACAAGCTCAGACCACCAAAACAACGAATCACTGCACGCTGCTCTTCTTTAGTGCAAATCACAAGTGGGGCATCCATTTTTTCTCACACCGCAGTTACAAATTAACTGATGTGCCACATTCACACCTGCACAGCAGTGACTGGGGAGACAATAGCCTTGAATAGAAAGAGCTCATAAGCCAGTACGGCCAACAGAAGTTTTAATATAAGTACAGATCATTTTTGACCCACCCTCGTATATAGTGTTATACCTTGGGGAGGCTGGGTCAGATTTTGCAGTGGGTCGGTGTATTTTCTGGTGACCTGTCCAGCAGTGTAGGAGACTGGGAAGAACAGAGAGCAATAGTCTCCCTGGACGTGGGCAACTCGGAAGGAAGGCACCTTCTGAGGAGTCAGCAAGGTTGAGAGTGAATGCAGTCTTTGTGTTGCCACAATTCCATGCCACATCCCCTAAAGAAGTGTGGGAAAAAAACCCTGCTGCTAACCTAGCTTTAACCTGAAAGAAACCAGGAGTACTCTTTCCAGACCTAATAGCTGGGGCTGCCAGTGGTTGTTTGGAGAGTTGCTGTGGAACCCGCTCTGTCCCATTCAAAGGAGCAGCCAGTCTCATCACTGTGTTTGTTTTCCCATACAACACGCGGAGCTACCTTAGAGAATCCAAAGGCATTATTCCTGCTTTTAAGGGCGTTTCCAATGACTTATTGTATGAATGTGCTGTATGAAAGGCAAATTGCTCTACTTTCTATTTTTTATAAATGAGCATGCAAAATACACTCAAATCTTGTGTCTTGTACAGTGAAGTGAGCATGGTGCTAAGCCAGCATCTGGGCTGTCAGCCAGCTGTCACAGAAACTTTAGTGTACCAGTTCTGAGGAGAGAAGGCAGATGTTTGACAGATGCTCCCTGATCCGCTGGACTCGCCAATTCTTCCTCCAGCCACATTGCTCAGGTATTGTATCTGCAGAGCTTTGCCTGGGGTTAGGTCATAACACAGACATTCTTACTATTATTATACAGGCGTGGAGGGCTCTGAGGACTGGTCTGCTTATGCTACAGAGTGGATAATTGGGATATAATAGAGTCCTTTCAAAAATTCCTTGTACGTTACATTTCTACGAGGTCAAGTTTTTGTCCTTTTTTCAAGAACAATCTGAATACACAATATACAATAGAATACATATATTTGGGAAAATAATAGAGCAGATATGTACAAATGAAATAAAACAGCATAGTCATAATGATCTCATCATTTCACTACTGTGCCCATTATAAATAAATCACTTTTGTTTTTATTAATGACTAGCTATAGGTGTAATATTTTCAAGAAGATATGACAAAGATTCAATAAATAATAAAGGACTAGTCGACTAATATCTTTGATATACAGTATTAGTACTATTATTATTATTATGGATTTATATAGCGCCAATAGTTTGCACAGCACTTTACAATATAAGGAAGACATTGCAGTTACAATACAATTCAAGGCAAGATGGTAAGGAAGGCCCTGCCCGTGAGAGCTTACAATCTATCGTAAGTACTGTATGTGAATAGCACAAGGACTTTTTGTGATTGTTTTTGTAAGATTTGAAGTTACATTTATTTTCCAATAATTTATGCTATGAACAGTAGCATATATTTATTGGACTGGAATTGCTCTGTGTGCTAAATGATCATTCGTGCTAATTACATTTAATGAATCTAAATTTTCTGCAAGAACAATTTTACAACATGTAGGAAATAGTTTGACTGATATCTCTTATTTTGTCTGTGATCAGTCTGTGATCAGTGAATATTTTGTACCTCGAATGCTATGATGTTCTTTGTGTTCAGTGGCGACTCTAGGAACAATATATAGGGGGGCACATAAGATACCACAGTCAAATCTGGGGGGGCACTAATCATTTTCATTGCATGTCGCAACCGCAGGGCGCCGAGAGCTGATATAATTGCGGATGGCATCTGCGCCCTGTGGTTCCGACATGTAGTCCAACGCCGCCCACAATCCTGAATACCACAACCGTTTATTTTTTTTAAACTTTTTTTGTATTTTTTTACATTTTTACCTTTTATTGATTTAACTTTTTTATTTTTATTTATTTGTTTCATTTTTTTTTATTTATTTCACTTTATTTTTTGTTACATATTTTTGTACTTCTTATTAATGTAACTTTATTTTTGCAACTTTTTTTAATCTTAGTTTATTTTATTTTTTTAAACTTTTATTTTTTTTACTTCATTGCTTGTCCCAGCAGATAACTGTGTGATAACTGTCCCGGGCACAGTTATCTGCTGGGACAGGGATTCATTTTCTCTTGCCTTGCACTAGCGCCTGGACTGTCTCCAGCAGATGTCCATCTACCAGCTTGTAGAAGGTAGGAGAGCAGAGCAGAGTGGAGGGGAGTCTCTTGCCTTGCTGTGTCTGTGTGTTTGTGGCACACACAAGGGTAGCTCCATAGGACCCTGCAAGGGAAAGTAGCCATGCTTAAACAGGATATCAGGGCCAGTACTCAGGTGACCAGCTGATTTTGCAGGAAACTAAAACTTTTAAACGTCAAAGAGCACCATCCATTGAAAGTGATTTAATCAGCATTTGAAATAGACTGAAATACTTTTGACTTTAATATTACTTTAAGTAACTGTTAAATGCTCCTAAAATCATCCATTTCTTTTTTTACTAGAGTACACATAAGCTCCACCTGCTATTGTAAATGTTCATGGTAAGCCATCCAGGAGCTCTGCATACTGGTAACTCTAATCCATGTGGAAATGTTTGCACACATATCAATCGTGATCTCTAAACCTATCCAGTTGATGATTCAGTGGTGTTTAATGCATACAGAGCAATCTGTCTTTGCCATTCATGCTGCCCCTCCAAATAGTGTCGCTTTTGTGCCTTCTGTTTCAATTCGGGGTACCATAAAATACACATGCACATATTTTGCTGAAAAATTAATTACACTAAAAATAAATAAATACATGTGGCCAGCTCACTAACTAAGTCCATGTGTGCTATGCTATAGGGCATAAGAAAAAAATAAAAATAAGAAGGCTGTACTGCAATATGAAAAATTCAGTGTATGTATTGGCATTTAGGATTGGAATTTGTATTCCCTCACCAGTGTATGCTAGTTATTACATTTCTTATGTACAGTCTGGCCCGTTTATGAGTGGATCGATATAGAAACCCTCCGCACACCTCACAGCAGTCCAGGCCTATGTAGAAAATGGTGCTCGCAGTGATAACCACGGATGTCGCCGTGTTTTTTAAGAATAGCCCGAACAGCAGTGAGAAGCCTGCCGGAGGTTCGGCTCAGCCGATCCAGAGTCGAACTCCTTCTGCACTTCGGGTCGGCCAAACATGCTGAGCATGTTCGGCCGACCCGAAGCCACTCGAAGCAAGCCGATGTACGGCTGATTTCAGCCGATGTACGGCTGAAATCAGCCGTATCAGCCTGAAGTGAATAGCCGCCTATCAGCCTGAAGTGAATAGCCGAACAGTGTTCGGCTCACTTCACTTCAGATCGGTCATTCACTCGGCTGCCCTCGGCAGCTTGGTGAATAGACCCTATAGAGAAACAAAAATCACCAGCACTCAGCGGTATCTTTCAGCATGCCCATTTAATTGGATACAACGTCACAGTAACAGTAACAAGAGCCAATGTTTCGGGACCGCACAGGGTCCCTTCCTCAGTTAATGAGACAGCCTGAGACTACTGCATCTCTTTGGGTCACGGGGGGAGGGGGCGGCGGGAAGAGCAGCATGGCCACTTTGCTGCACAATGTTAGCAGTGTTTCTGCTGCCCCCTTTCCGGCCAGAGCGTCTCAAGTTGCTAAGAGCCTGACAGGGAGATGTGTAAGGGCCATACACATCTCCCCATTCAGCTCTTAGCAACCTGGGACACTCTGGCCGGCGTCCCACCCAGCTCCTGGCAACCAGGGACCATAGTTAAATAGTTACATAGTATTTGAGATTGAATAAAGACATTAGTCAATCAAGTCCATTGGTTGCCAGGAGCAAGGCAGGGTGTTGAGAAGGGTGGAGAGGGCAACGTCACTCAACCACCAACAATACTACAACCCCTGGCCACCTCAGGCAGCAGAAAGGCTTCATCACGTTTTGTCTTGATGACAACAGTCACTGCGGAAGGAAGTAAATTGAAGACACTGTAGATATAAGAATTGAAGCACCACACCAATTTAAATGGTACAAATACAAATTTACTCCACTAGGGTTAAGGACAAAGGACTAGTACTCGATTGTCCCCTGACCCTAGTGGGATAAAGTTGTATCTGGACTATTTTAGTGTGGTGCTTCAATTCCTATTTCTATTGTGTTCACTGTCAAGCCAAGGACACTGTGGAAACCCTTATGCCAACGATAGCTGCCTATCCATTAGCCAGATTACACATATTCACATCACTCAAATCACTATTGAATGATAAAAACAGAATTATCACACAGGTCCCACACTCTCTTTCCACTTCCAAATTGATGACATAAGCAGCAATAAAAACCAGACAATGGCTCTAATGCTCAAAATGAGAAGAAAAAAAATATTTGGCTGCAGTCTGTACTTTGCAGTTTGTAAACTTGTAAGGGGTCCAATTAACCCCTCACACTGTTTCCCAAGGGCAGGAGGTAAGAGACTTACATGTCTATACCAGATACAGGCACTCTGTACATTAGCACTGTTATATTCCTGAAAATCTATTTCTGATGCCCCAGGGGAGAGTATTGAGAGGGGGCCAATATTTTTTTTATTTCTATCCCCATCCTCTATAAGCACTGTTCTGATAACAACATACTTATTGGTTGCAATCTAGCAGACGGCCTTCTACCCTTTAACTCTTTGACATACCAGGTCCCTTGTGGTCTAGACTGGAATTTATTTGATTAAGAGGATATACTTTGTTGTTTTTTAATTTTAAAAAGTGTTTTTTTTTAAATAAATTAAAAAATAGTAGATTGTAGTCCATCACAAGAGTGAGCTTGGAGCAGTGGCTACTTTACAACACACACAGGGAACACGGGGAACAAAAGTAGCCACCCTCCAGAAGGAAGGACAGTATCAGCACAAATACAGAGATGGTTTGAAGATCTCCAGCTGAGTGATACACATATAGGCTACATTTTTGTTAATACTTAAGGTACTTGAATGCATTTTTAAGTCTCCGTTAAATTCCTAGGTTTAGTGTCACTTTAAGTAAAATGGCAAAAGATACAAATTAGGAGTGCAGAAAGGGTGTACAGAGCAACCAGTTGGATTTAAACTCACTAGTTTAATGTCAGTCAAAGTACCGCAGCGCTGAACACTGAAAAATGGCCTGGCCAGGTAGGGGATCTAAACACCTGGTCTTCAAGCAGTTAATATCTGACTGGTTGCTGTTTACATTCCCTTTTTATACTTCTTTATATCAACCTACTCATTACAAGTGCAATAGCGTAAATAAAATTTGCTATTTTTTATAGAGGAAAGCTTGGAAGTGCAATCCACAGTAATGTTTTACGACCAGGTACATTAAACAGAGAAGGAATGGCTTTGGAGCTCTGCAGAAGCCATACTACCTTTCATTTTAATCTTCCATTGATCTTATAGCAGTATTTTGGACAACATATGAAGTAAAGTTCTATTAATTCCACCTTAAATCTTCATTAGTCACACTCAGCTCTCTCCAAGAGTCTCAGAGCTCAACTGCATTTGGCTTTAAAATGTATTGGAATCAGAGCAGTATTTTGTAGCCGCTCTGAATCGTAAGTATAGTTTATTGGATTAAAGCCAGACCTGTCAAGTTTCTTACAAGTCGTCCACAGATAATTTCAATCCCTCCTCCTTTTCCTAACATTCATTTTCTGTAGATTAGAGGCCAACCTGGAACAAATCTTTGGACATGAAGCTAGGTTGTCAACTGCAGAACTAAAGCACTGAACAAATGCTTCAATACTGTGACACTGTCATTAATAACATTTGTAGTGTGCTCTACAGCATTTGACACCATTCAAAGCAATCATTTAGAAATTACAGGAAGAATGAGATGAAAGGCTCTATTTTTGCTAATAAATGGAGATCTAATCTTGTTTTTAAGTTGGAATCCAACACAATGGAATGCCTTCAGCCATCTACTTTGTATACATGAAATGATTTGTGTAAAAGACAGAATGGAGAGATAGCAATACAGGACAGCTCTAGAATATCAAGTTGGTGCTTTTATACTGTGCCAACACATTTTTAATTTGCACTAATTATTCAAGATAAAATTGATTTCAAGAGTTTAGGCTTTATGTATAAAGCATTTCTTTCATGTTGGTATTTATGTGCCTGCAGAACTATACATGCATAAACAGGTGGGCCAGTTGCTCCAGTATCATCAGCACATAATAATAATAATAATAATATTACTACTGATCAATTAGAAGCCATAAAATGTCAGTGATCATCCATAAAGTCCTCATGTAATTAGAAATGAGGTTTGGGTTTACTGCTACCATGGGTTAGCAGCGAATTCCAGGCATTTGCCGCAAACCTATGGTATCAAACTTTTGGCGTAAAACTTTGCAGGTTAGCTGCCATAAATAAGGAACAACCTATGTCAGTGTATAGCTTTTGGCCTTCGTCAGTTGAGTTACGAGAAGTATAAAGTAAAAGGATTGGATAATCCAGTCCCCTTTCTATTAAAGCATGGGCTCATGGCAGCCATATTGTCAGTGTGTGCTGGATCTGTTTTTTTGGCATTGGTACATGTTCCCCATGGCAGTGCCGGCATTCCCATACTTTCTGTTTGACAAAATGCTAGCTATTAACTAGTAAGCATGACTTCTGTTACTGTATTTGTGAAGTGTTCTGCGGAATAGTATTCAAAAACATATGGTGGAAAGGGGAAACAAATAAATTGTTTATGAAAGAAAAGTAGGATCCAACATGGTCAGTTTTTTACAAGACGTTCTAATCTGGAAATTGGAAAACAAATTTTGGAAAACAGCCTTTATTCCTCATATATTGCCCTCAAAAAGAGTTCATGATGCAGGGACTAGAAATACATATTTTTACACAGCTAATTATACCAAACTGTGCACTGTGCACTGTGCACTGGGCACCGTTTTAGGAAAGCTAGCCTTTCCAGAGACTCTGTCCTTCCAGAGACAATTCCTGGAGTTTTCCATTTATAGATAGGTGACATTGAGTATTTTTAAACAAAACACATTTAAAACATGCTAATGACATGGGGACCTCGGTTGTCTTAAGAGTTTACTTCACTGGAACTAAGGGGCCAAGCCCAACCCCTGAAAAACAACCCCATACCATAATCCCCCTCCACCAAATTGTACATTTGGCACAATGCAGTCAGGCAAGTACCGTTCTCCTGGCAACCACCAAACCCAGAGACGAACATTGGATTGCCAGACAGAAAAGCGTTGTTCGTCACTCCTGAGAACACGTCTTCACTTCTCTAGAGTCCAGTGGTGGCGTGCTTTACACTACTGCATATGACGCTTTGCATTGCACAGGGCGATGTAAGGCTTGGATGCAGCTGCTCGGCCATGGAAACCCATTCCATGAAGCTCTCTATGCACTGTTGTTGTGCCATTCTGAAGGCCACACGAAGGTCGGTGCTCTGTAGCTATTGACTCTGCAGACAGAGGGCGACTTCTGTGCACTGTGCGCTTCAGCATACACTGACCCCGCTATGTCATTTTACGTGGCCTTCCACTTCATGGCTGAGTTGCTGTTGTTCCCAGTTGCTTCCACTTTGTTATAATACCACTAACAGTTGATCTAGTAGCAAGGAAATTTCACGGATGGACTTATTGCACAGGTGGCAACCTATCACGGTACCACGCTTGAATTCACTGAGTTTCTGAGAGCGACCCATTCTTTCACAAATGTTTGTAGAAGCAGTCTGCATGCCTAGGTGCTTGATTTTATACACCTGTGGCCATGGAGGTGATTAGAACACCCGAATCCAACGATTTGGAGGGGTGTCCCAATACCTTTGGCAATATAGTGTACATTTGAAAACTGTAGTCATAGGTGATAGTAGCGTCTAACGTCAGTATCTCCTAAGCTCCGCAATACATATTTCGTCCTTAAAGCCCATAAATGTGTAGGGCAGAGCTTAGGAGACACTGATGTCAGATGCCACTATCTAGGATCTAAAAATCAAATAGGCACCTATTAACTAACTGGTGCATGGACAGTGTTTCTATTGTAAAATTAGATAAAAATAATACATTTTACTACATGAATTGCAGTTGGGTTGAATCACAGCTCAGTATAAAATACAAAAAGCTATTAAAGTGACACTAAACTCAGGAGTTAAAGCTATAAATGCATTCAAGTACCTTAACTATTAACAAAAATGTATGTTATCTCAGCTGTAGATCCTCAAATAATCTTGTGCTGTCACTGTCCTATCATCTGGAGGGTGGCTACCTTTGTTCCCCATGGTCCCTGTGTGTTGTAGAGTAACCACCACTCCAAGCTCACTCCCATGATAGAATATAATTTTAATACCATTAGTAAACTAATCATGAATTGTAGTCCATAACAGGATCCTCAAATCATCTCTGAAAGGTAAAGTAGCTACTCTCTCTAAAGTAGCCACCACTCTAAGCTCACTCTTGTTATGGACTACAATCTCGATACAAATTAGTAAACTAAACATGAGATTGTAGTCCATCACAGAAGTGAGCAACACACTCAGGAACAATAGGGAACAAAAGTAGCCACCCTCCAGAAGAAAGAACTGTGTCAGCACCAATTCAGAGATGATTTGAGGATCTACAGCTGAGTGATACACACATGAGATATATTTTTGTTAATAGTTAAGGCACTTGAATTAATTTTTAAGATTTGACTCTGGAGTTTAGTGTCACTTTAACTGTCCTGCCAATACAACCTTCTTCTAAAGACTAACTGCCTTGTACTTGAACTTTGAAGACAGCCTGGAGGCAATTACCCAAAGTTCATGAGAAATCCGCGTAACAGAGAATGGGTACAAAAACATGATCATTTCTTTATAAAGCTATTATTGTTCATGCATTATAACTTCTATAACATGGGTACTGTGGAAAAATCCTGGGGAAATAAAAGAAAATCAAATTCACCTTCTTTCCTACCCCAGCTGCTGAGAAATGTGTGAATTAGATCTCAACTATTTTGAGGCAAACATCTTATAAATATCAATACTCATTAGCACCTCATGAAGCACTCAAGAAAGCCCTCCATCACTGAAAAGGCTATCAAAAATACAATCCTGTATGCAGTATACAAAATGAAGACATATCATGTTTGTAATAAAGAATGGCTAAAGAAAACCATACTACAGCAAAATCTGGTATCCATTGTGATGTCATATGAGGCTTACAATGGCCGTTATTCAATCTCACACTGATTAAGGAAGCAAAATATACTTTGAACTGTTCAAATCCATGCCTCATTAGTATGCAATTTATTCCTACTCTGACAGCCAGTGTTTTGCCTGCTTGTCAAAAGATCCAATGCATGGTTCCATAACCAAGCTCACAATTTTCTTAACAGTTTAAAAAAAATCACCTTTAAGACTTTGGGCCCCTTGTTCGGAATTTGGAGCATGCAGAGATTCCATCCTTCACAAATCCTTGTGTGTTGGCGAATGAAACATGTTGGTGTCTGGCCAATTGGCTGTGTGAAAAAATCTTCCTGGTTACTCGCCTTTTCTGGTCTGCGTAGATTGTCCGTTACATTGTTGCATAAAGAGTATCACCTAAAGCTCAACTCCAAGCAAAAATAAAAGTTTAATAGTGCATTTTAGTGCTTAGTCATTGTGCATGACTTACCTTACTCCTCAGTGTTCCTTGCCCATACCATAGTGTAATCACTCAATGTCCCAGTTTCCTCTAGGTGCAAAGCTTTTTTCCTGCCCTGGGGACATTTCCCCACTCGTTAACTCTTTGGGGAGCTGGTCCCCTCACCGCCCCAATGTAGCTCTTCTGCCCATGAAGTGATGTGAGAGAACTCCACCACTGGAAGTGTTGCCACCGCCAATAGGAAGTGTCTAGGCAGTAATGTGGACATTGAAAGAATGACCCCACAAAATGTAGACAGAAGAGGAGAGGAGGCTCGGGATCCAAACATCATGTGACTGTGGCTTTAGGTGAGTAAAAAGGGGATTTAGAGGGTTTTTTTTGCCAATGTCACTCAGAGGGGGTTGGGAAGGGGCTTTGTTGGGTTGTAAGTCAGGTCAGGATGCATGCAGAACTGGGATTTTGACTTGTCAGTGAATTTGCAATTGGCAGACTGGCAATACCATACTACAGTACATGGTCGGTTAAGTGCTTTATCTTCCTCTTGTGTAGTTTCCTGGAACATATTCAGCTTTAGGTGGACATCCATTATCTCAAATAGTGGTAAGACTGGATATATGCCATCTTTATGAGCTGTACATTTTACCCCAAAATCTAATACACCACTATGGGATCTGCTGTACTGAGCTTTCCTGACTGAATTCCTTGTTGAATACACAGAGAAGTGAACTTGTCAGCAGCCATGGGTGATTATCTCTATCTGTGTAGGCTACCACTGCATTATCTGAAAGTTTTACGGATTGTGTGCACATACCACATGTGAATATTGCTGCAGCAACAGATGAACTGTACCTGTTTACTAGTCTTCTCAGGACTACTAGAAACTGCTATATATCCTGGAGACTAGAGGTTACTGAGCCATTGGGAAGTTTATTCCTTAAAGGAGAACTCCGGGGAAATTTCTTCTTAACCCTTGCAGTAGGGTTACCCCACACTCCAAGGGTTAAGTGCTCATTTTTGTCTAGCTTCGAAAATAACAGTTATACTTACCTGAGCTGGCTCATACTTAGACTGGTCCCTCTCCGCTGCAGCAGTTTAAGGTCCTGTGAGTCATCATGTTCTATACACTGTTTATAGGAAGTGAGGACCCAGAGGGACATACCATCGCTGAAGCGGAGGAGAGAGGCAGAAGGGACCGGTCTAAGAGCAAGCCAGCTCGGAGGATTGGGTGTGTACAACAAGGGTTAAGTGCTAAAAATGAGCACTTAACCCTTGGAGTGTAAGGGTAGCCCCACTGCAATGGTTAAGAATACATTTCCCCTGAGTTCTGCTTTAAGTAATAAACTTCCCAGTGGCTTTTGAACCTAGACAAAAATAGGCAGTTAACCCTTGCAGTGCGGGGGTAGCCCCAATGCAAGGCGTAAGAAAAATGTCCCCCCAGGTTCTGCTTCAAGTCAAGCTGCAATACACTTTTGTGCCATGACATATATACAAATGCACACGATCCATGATTCAGCCTACTGGTTATTTTGACAACGCTATCTGAATTTTAATCACAATGCGGGACATTTTTGATTTGGAAGCATAGTCAGTATGAAATTTTGTGTTAATAAAACTCATTGATGGTTTTTGCAGACACTCTCTACTACCATGTCTTTCTTTCTTTGTACAGTAAAGATGCCATTCTTACCCTATGGCCAGGAAAAGTCTTAGATTTTGATATTTTTTTTCTTCAGATCAACTGGTCCTCTTTTTTCTGTCAGTTACTTTAAAGCTAAACTCCAGGCAAACAAATAAAAACAGATGAAATGCTGTACATTTTAGGCCTGGTTCACACCCGCGTGTCCCAGGAATGCTCATCCCAGTGACACGTGTTTGTGCACATTTGCACGTCACATTTGCTGCACTGTCCTATTAATTTCAATGGGGTCATATCTGGCAAATGCGGCAAAAAGGCTCCTGCATCTTTGCATGTCCGGAAATGCAGCTCAAAACCACGTAACTAGCCACCCCCATTTGGGGTGACATTAGAAATTAATGGCACAGCAAGCACATTTCGTGTTTGTGTGCATTTCTGCAGTTGCACATGAAAACGCTCAAATCTCCTTTTATGTCACTTTAAGCTGTGTTCAGCTTTACATTATGATTGTCTATCAATGTTCTCAGGCCCACTTAACATTACTGAAATACCAGGTGTTAAAATAAGAGAATTTATCTTCCAATTTAATAAGCATGTTGTAATGGCACAAATAACATTCTATTATCTTCTGGGACAATAAAGTGTGTTCAGATTAGATGCTCCAGCTCATGAGCTGTGTGTCTTTGGGAATTAGAATAAAATACTTGCAATTATGCATACATACTCAAGGGCTGGATATTTGTTTAATATCAAGAGTTTATTATTTCTATCATCATATCTTGTGTATGGCTCTCAATACTCCAATTAGTTTTCTACAACTCAGCCAGGCAAGGTGGTCATATGAGGTAACATCCCAAGTCAATAAAGCTTGTAGTAATAACTCTAGATAACGTTACTGCTACATTATTATTAGCATGGAGTCTCACAAAGAAAATTGAATGTGCTTGTGTGTTGGCACTGACCTCAATGAGTCAATGGAAAGGGACATGATGAGCACTGGAATTCAGGGTTTCGGGTTTGCATGTAGCTATGGGATATGGCCTTGGTAAGCCTATAAAATGAGAGGACACAAGATTAGTTTTAAAAGTTCATTTGGTAACTGAGGTAAGCTATAGAAGAGCTAATGCATGAAAAATAAAAAAGAATAGCTCCTTATAGGACAATATGGCAAAGCCTTGCTCAGTTAATTCTTTTCCCAGTGAGCATTATCAAGTCAGTCTCTCTCTCTCTCTCTCTCTCGTCTTGCACAGATGTACAGGCTCCTCTCCTGTACTATAAAATGCTTACTCTAATTTGACTGCACACAGTGAGCTTCTCACACTATGTATTAGAAGCTGCAGCATGTCAGATAGAGCCCGCCTCATTTCTTGCCTGTACTACAGCATCATCTCGTTCTTTCCTCCCCAGTCTGACTGTCCCTAACTTGATCGTTGGATTTCAATTCTTTCAATCATGGAGGCTCAGCATGACATGTAGGCATTACCCAAGGTGGTCTGCATGCAAATACAGCTTGCCTAGGAATGCCTACTCCTCCAGACTGGTAAGTGGTCTCTGAAGAAGACCACCTACCTTCAGTTATGGTATTACTCTTTAACTGGGTGAACCCACAGAGATGTCCTTCCCTTATTGTCTAGTGCTATCCAAGAAGGTTCTGCAGCAACATTTAAATGAAACATGTTTTTTTCCTGTGCATTTAATCAGATACGTATAAAGCAGATACTCCCTGATCCTGGAGCATTGCGAGAGCTGGCTGGATAGAAAAAAAAGAATGGGATTTGTAAGTAATGAAGTAAATCCTAAATTATCCAAGTACAGTATAAACCCAGACATGTGCACCTCAATTTACATTAGCAGATTGAGACATATGAATTTTTGTGTGCATTGAACACAGATGCAAAACTTTGTATTGACTCCCTTGATCACTGTAGAGCACAGCCTACCCCCTCCTTAGCTACTGTATTAGCCAGACTCACTGTCCAACAATTTGCTTTTAATGTGATTTTATTTACATATTTACCACATTTTAACATGCAAAAATTGTGATTATGTTGAAAACATTGCGAGATCAAAACCGCCATGAATAATCTTAGTAGTACAGTGGTATTATTGTTTAAAGGCAAAGAACACAACCCAATAGTGCTATTCATACAAGAGGCAGTGGACTGTACTGCTATGTGCACAATACACTATACTCAAGCTGTGGGTTGTGTTTTAAAATTAAATTTAATGAATTGAGATCACATTTTTCACAATGCCCCGCAAGACCTAACATTTTGTGAATAGAGATTCCTGGTCTGTGAGTGAAAGCAACTGTAGGATGTTTCACAATACTTCTGTAGAAGAGGCTGAACTTTCTTTCAGTTCTGACTCCTGAGGCTTTGAAACCTTGTTTTGAATGTTGACCCCTCTTGCTAGGAATGGCCTGGATTCTGACATCCTGCACTGTCATTGAAGATCTGCTCTATCAGCTGCTGGGACATTGAAAATTCCCATGTCTGAATTCCTAAGAAACACCACCAAGTACACATCCTGCTTCATGTGCTTTACAGAAAGCTGAAATGACTGCCAGGTCTCACGAAAATAAAAAGAAGAATTCATAAATACATGAGTAAAACAGAAAGAAGAAATCTTAAAGTGACATTAAAGTCACAATCCCCCCCATGGTGCTGTAAGGTCTTATCTTACATGATGCCTCTTGATCCGGTCATCTTCTTACTTCAACTTGTTTCCAGCAGTCCCTCCAGCTCCAGTGCCGGTCTCCAATCCAGACCAGACTGCTGTCTCTTCCTGTCCCACAGAGTCTGTCCGGCATGTGCGCTTACGGCTGCGTGCATTGACTTACAGTGTGTCTCTCTTCCTCTCCGCCGCCGGTGATCTCTACTGTGCATGCGCCTGCACTCATCCTCCTGCACGGCCATTTGGGGAAGCTGATTTCTATAGCTGGGAGCAAACGGCGGAGACAGAGGTAAGTTTTTATCTGTTTGGTGACTTTTTAAAAAATTTATAAATCTTTTTGCATATATCTACTGCTTGCTAGTGGTAGCTATATGTAAAAAAATAAGACTTTAATACTACTTTAAACCACCACACATGTCTATGACCCTGTCACTCTGTATATAACCCTGTAAATCTCATAAGAATCCTTACATCCCCTTCAAGTTTATCACCCCAGATAATAAAAAAGTAGAAGTTATCCATATTTCTTTTCTCTCAAAAGTTCTTGCGAACTCTCAGCATACCCTGATACACACACTATCTTTGTGTTTACCACTATTTCCTAAACTGTCACAACTAGGGTTGCCACCCGTATGGTTTTCACCCGGACAGTACGGGTTTCGGATCCTGTGTACGGGTGGGAGGCGGGCTCCCACCCGTACACAGGATTCAAACGGCAGATTTGCTCACCTGGCGGCGGGTGGTGAGCGGCGGGCAGTGAGCGTCAGGCGGTGAGCGACGGGCAGTGAGC
>NW_017306900.1:669422-669770 GCF_000935625.1 Nanorana parkeri | reverse complement strand
TCTTGCCTAGGGCGGCCCCAAACCAGAGTACACCACTGTGTACAGATTGTATATCTGTGGATCTGTGGCACACTGGCATCTTTGTGATTACCTCCAATGTTATTTAATCACAAAATATATGCATAGTGTACTTTACCAAAAAATTGCCGCGAGGCGCTACAGTGTTCGGGTTTGGCTTGAAGAGAAGGTGGCAACCCTAGTCACAACCCCCTGTTGAGTGGGCCACCACTAACCCTCTGCCGCGCAGCAGTGTCAGTTCTCCTGCCATGTGACCAGATATCACTGCAGCAGCCGCGGCCAGGGAGGAGCAGAGGGCAGGCGAGTAGTTTGGGAGCCCGTCAAGTGATT
>NW_017306900.1:668829-669170 GCF_000935625.1 Nanorana parkeri | reverse complement strand
CCCTCCCCGGCCGCCGACCTCCCTCCCAGCCAGCTGCCTTCCTCCCTGCCGTGGTTTTCGGCATTCTCCATTCTTTTGGGGGACCCGGGACCACGACAAATTACTTCAGGATGGAGAGCGAGGGGCAGACCGGAGAACTTGTGTTCTCCGGTCTTCTCCATGTTAACAGTGAGACGGGACCACTGTACACACTGGAGTTCCAGCACAATGCTGTGTTGTGCTAGAACTCCTGTATTGGAGGGGACAGGTTCAATAAATGTACCTGTCACCTCCAAATAAAAATGTGATAAAAAGTAAAAATATAAATAAAATTAAAATGATAAAAAATAAATAATTTAAAG
>NW_017306900.1:667111-668813 GCF_000935625.1 Nanorana parkeri | reverse complement strand
CTACAAGAACTTAATGGTTTACCCGAATATATATATATATATATATATATGTGTGGTCCACTGAACACTCGTTATTAACTAGAGAAAGTCTCAGTACACAACAGAACTCACCAATTCAGCAACTTTAAACTGAACTGTCCATATTTGATATTGCAAAGTCTTGTTCTTTTTATTTGGTCTACAGGCTTCCCCCTAGTTTCTAATGATGAGCACATACAGTTCCCATGCATACTTAGATATAAGTGTCAAATATAACCTTAGCATCTTAGCATCCCAGGTTGCAAAGAGCTGGACGGGGAGATGTGTTTGGCCCTTACACATCTCTCTGCCCGATGTAATACGATTACATGCGGTTAGGAATCAATCATTATAGTCATTAATCCATGAGCGCATGTAAACAGCCGATCATTACCTTCAATAGGTGATAGCTGCCACTTCTAAAAGGCAGATTTGGGATGGCTGCTGCAGGAATTTAGGTTCCTGACGTCCTGGATCCAGGAATCCCTAAACACACCTACATTGTAGGTGTGAATGAAGCCTTAGAGTAGAATTCATAAAGATGCTTTGCAGATGTGCTTGAAAGCTCTAAATATTCACATAGCAAACACTCAACTGCCTCCACTGATCTGTCAAATACTTCTGGCAGCCCTTGTACAGACACTTGATGCCTACAACAAGTTGGAGTGTCTATCCAAAGTTTAGAGCCCGCATGATTCTTATTTCCATTCATAAACAAAAAATAAAATTGACCTTTGTTTTGTCACAAGTGTGTGCTAATGCAAGGAGCCTTTTCTGAAAAAAATAACCATTAATAGCAAAAATGATTTGAGTAAACAGTCTAAAAATAAAGCAAGCATTCTTCTTCCAAACATAGCCATGGTGTCAACAAGACAACTTAATTGTTTGTTTCTCTGAGGAAAGGAGCTAAACCAGAGAATTAATTTGCTTCAGCATGTGAAACAATTCGTTTGCTCAGCCTAATTCTATGAATTAAGGAAGTTTTCTCATACACAATCAACATGTAAATCAGTCCAGGAGAGTGAAGATGATGTCGCTGAAGCCTTTTATACCAATAAATAAAGGCAGGGATATAAAAAGAGCTTGTTCAAGCCAACTGGGCATTAAAGAAGTTTAAATGACGTCATTGGTAACTCGGCTCATTTGGGGAGGCCTGAAAGGGGCTGGGGGGCCACACATCAGGGGATTAGGGAAACCAAGTGCAAGCTTTAAACATTTTGTAGCATCAAAGTCATTTCAGCTGAGCTGCCAGTACATTAAAGAAGAACTCCAGGATTTTAAAAAAATTACTTTGCAGTGGAGCTTCACCCTGCACTGCAAGGGTTAAGTGCTCATATTGTTCTAGGGGCAAAAATGAAGAAGATATACTCATCCGATCCTCGGTCCTGTGGCAGCGAGTGCTAACCTCTCTCCCACTCTTATCTGGTTGTGGTGTGTCGCTCAGTATCCTCACATCTAATGGACTGCATTAGAAGTGTTGATGTCACTGGTGTTTAGACCTCCAGAGCTCGGGGGAGAAGAGGCTGCGGGGACTGTTCAAGCAGGCAGGTGGGACCAAGGATAAGGTATTTCTTCTTTATTTTCACCCTAACAAAACAAGCTTTTCAAGGTAGCCCTACAGCAAGGATTCATTTTTTTTTTTAAATCCTGGCGTTCTTCTTTAAAACAATGTTTCATTTCATAA